>NC_136272.1:76007963-76040463 GCF_964187855.1 Myxine glutinosa
TAAGTGCCTAGGTATGTCAACTCATCTACAGTCTCTAGGGCTTCTCACTTTGGAGTAATGGGTGCAGGAGGTATGGTGTTGATGTTCATCACCTTGGTCTTGGTGGTATTGATATTAGGACCTGTCCTTCTGGCAAAGCTTGCTAGCCGGTCAGTGTTTCCTTACAAATGTGTGTTCTTTGATGACAAAACAGCTAAATCGTCAGCAAAGTCCAGATCTTCAAGTTAGGTGGAAAGGGTCCAATGGATGCCTCCAGGTCTATCTGATATGGTGTTCCTCATGATCAATTGAAAGTAATCAGAAAGAGGTTAGGTGATGTAATACAACCTTGGCAAAGTCCACATTCTACTGGGAAGCACTTTCATAAGGAGTTGTTTATGACGAAACAACATTCAAAGTGTTCATAGAATTTGCTTATCAGAATGATCATCTTCTGTGGAATTCCATAAGATCTCAGCATCTTCCACAGGCTTGCTCTATGAACATGATCAAATTCCTTCTTGAAGTCATGAAGTTGATATAAAGAGGTGTATTTCATTCCAAGCATTCATATTATCATTTTATTATTATATTATATTACACTCAAACATCATTACGTTTCAGTGATATCCATACTTACTAATGTTTGGGTGATTTAGCGCCTTCATTATCGAAGCTTCATGCCAGAGCTGCAAAAAAAGTTAAAATAAAACAAAGGAAGAAGAAAAGAGAAAAAAAATTATTCAATAAGGTGGATTAAGGTTAAGTCACCCCATCATAATAACCACAAGATTGTAACTCAAACAGAGAGACGCACAGCCTCAGCAGGCAAGAGACAAAGATGTTTCACAGATAAAGGTTCTACCAGGACAGTTCAGGGGCAAGTTCAACTGTGTTGTTAGTTTAACAGTTAAAAACACCACGATATCCATGTAAATTTAAAACAGCTGTTCACCGCCATCTCTTATCTTCCCCCATCCAAAACCTTGATCTTTTCTACCCCCGCTAATTCACCCCAGATACACTTTTTTTTTTGAAATTCCAACTTCTTTCCTGGAAGTCCTTGCAGTGTTCATATGTTTTATACCTCTCCCACCTCCCCCCAAGCCCTCCCCTCCCACATTTCTCCCGATGTCCCTGCTCTCAAATGTTGTGTTTGAGTCCTTCCCCCTCTCTCCCCAGCTTGTCTGCCGCTCCCCTTATTTTTTGTGTTTTGTGTGTCGGTTTGACTTTTTGTGTGATTAATGTTAGCTCTTTCACGAGCCTCGATCTTGTATACAAAAAAAAACAAAAACAAAAAAAACCAAACAAACTTACTCGTAATGAAGCCTCAAAAGATTTTGCCTTCTTCAAAGCAACCTGAAAGAGGCGACAAGAGATCTTATTTTAGCATCTCAGTTGCAATGTGGGAAAATGAGTAGAACATGTGATATTGTTGTGTCATGATATACAATTATTATATCTGTTTATACTGAAGTCAACGTCGGAAATAAATGACAGAAAGGAACAACTTCATATAGACGGGGGATAAAAAGGGGAATAGGTAAACAATTACATGAACACACCACAGGTGAATGTCGTCGAGTGGTAGGAATTGGTAGAAGGACAAAAGATTGAGGTACAAGGAATGAGGGAGCAGAAGGGAGTTGGGGGCAGTGAGGAGCATCAAAGTGTTAATTGGGGGAAAAAAGAAAAGAAAAGCAATGGTAGGAATGAAGAAACCCCCTCGACTTTGCATCAAGTGGTTTTCCCAATTATTTTGGTGAGATTTATGACACACATCCATCACATGTCACAGATTACACATTATAAACACATCTATGATGTAATCTTCGACAGGTGATGTGGGGCCTGCAAGTCAAAATGAAAAGCATCGTTCATCTCATCAGAAATAGAGAAGATGCATTCAGATGCAGGAGAATTTCACGATCCCTTTGCTCTCATCGTTCTTCCATGTGTCTCTCTGCCATGTCCCTCTACCCTGCTATCTGTATTTTCCACAGTGTTCTGTTCTGTGTTCTATCTCACTCTCCCACAAGCTGTTCCATCTCCCAGAAAGTGAAATGAAGACACAGGAAGTTTATCACAAGCATGTACCTCTTCTGAAGAGTTGACATTCTTTACTTTGTAAACGAATCCACCACTCCCTTCTCCAATTTTGGAGATAACCTCCCACTCCGTGAACTGAAAACAAAGGCAAAAATAGAGCGTCACAACAGTGCTTCTGAAATAAAATAGAAACAAAAAAGAGCAATCAGAGATTGAAGACCCTTGCCAGTACATGTTTTAGTGATTTTTAAGGCTTCTGTGCTAAAACAAAAATGGCGGCCGAACCACATGACCGATTATCATTTTATGTTTTTTCTCCACCAATTTATCCCGAGATGATGCTCAAGAAATTTCATCTTGATTGGATGACGTTTTGTACTTGTCGAATTGTGACGTCATGATGGAGACACCTATGACATCATCATTAACATATGTTATTAGTATTACCCATGGAGAGTTCTTTGCAAGGAGCCATGTCTCAATATTTTATATGCAGCGCTTTTTGGAGATATAGAGGTGAAAAGTTTTTCGGTTCTTCCAAGATGGTGCCCATACCACGTGACATAGGACGTCATCATACTCATTACAAATTCTACAGGAGGAGAAGCACCTATGGTGAAACTTTCCTGTCAATTGGACCAACGGATGCAGAGAAAATCATATTTATTCTGTGCAGACAAACAGACAGACAAACACACAGACAAACAGACAGACAGAAAAACAGACCAGACAGTCAAACAAATAAACGGATTCAAATGCAATTCCCTCTCCTCTGGCGAGGGTCATAAATAAAGACATGTTTAAATGATTATTTCACATCAACTCGATAATAATTATCATCATATTCACATTCATGTACCATTGTACCATACTCTAGGCAGAGCAGATATTTGGCCACAATGCTGGTCAGGTCACCACTCCAGCTCAGTGTACGGAAGTTGGGGCAGGAATTTGAAATGTGTTCAGGTTGCCAGCGATAGTTTGCCTCCTCTTTGCGAAGGACATCGTGGGATATTTAATGTCCACCAATTAATTCCGGCATACGGATGACCAGTTTAACGTCCATCCGAAGGACGGCACATGCATTGATGAATCACCCTGCCTATGAAACACCGGAATGACAGTTTATAGCTGGGTTGGGATTCAAACCCAAGCTAGGCAGCTCACATCAACGACTAAGATATCTCATGGGAACTAAAAAGGAGGAAATAATTGGTATAATAAATAAATAGAGTAATACCACCCATTATGTCATCACGTAATTATACCACTACCCGACTTACGTCGCCTCAACTCACACGTACATCATTTTATAAGACGTAACTTATATTCTCCAACGTTTTCAGAACTTACAAGACTGACAGAAACACCATAATACATCACAAAGTACAAAATTGGGAAATCGCAAAATCTTCGATAGAACTACTGTACGTTTGTGTACTTCAATATAATTGCCATGAATCAAAAAGAGAGGAATATCACCGGTAAGAAGTGAAATACGATACGTGAAATTGCGACGTTAGGAACACATCCCACGCAAATCCTATTAATGGTAATGAGAACTACAACGACATTCTTCGACGTCATGACATCGACCGATATGCCTCCGCCCATATTATTACATCATTATACATACTTGTAACAAGTTTGATTTAAATCCATTCAGATGATCTCAAGAATCACATTTTACCTGACATGACCTCTGACCTCACTAAAATCACCAAATCACCTCAATTCTCACATTTGATGCCAAAATAGAAGAAGTTCAACTTTGCATCATAACATATACTTATACCAAGTTTGGGCAAAATCCCATTGCCGGTTCACAAGTTAGAACAGCAACAGATGTTTTTTCCGAAACAGGACATCTGACCTCGTCACCCCAAAATTTAATCAGTTCATGTTTACATCATTATAATACCTGCACCAAGTTTGGTTTAAATCCCATCAGCTGTTCTCAAGTTATCACATTTTTACCTGACATGACCTCTGAACTTTAATTTGTTGATGCCACAATCCAATCAGTTCATGTTTGTATCATAAACACGAATACCAAGTTTGTTCAAAATCCCATTACTCGTTCACGAGTTGGCGCAGCAACATAATTTTTACTTAACATAACCTGTGACCTTTGACCTCTTGACCGGAAAATCTAATCAGTTAACCTTTACATCATTATACATACCTAAGCCAAGTTTGAATGAGATCGTTCAGTCATTCTCAAGTTGTAGACCTATCACAGACTTTGACCCTTTGATCTCTTGACGCCAAAATCAAATAATTTAATCTTAGCATCATAATACATACTTGTATCAACTTTGGGCAGAATCATATCACTGGTTCACAAGTTATTGAGGTAACAGGATTTTTACCAAACATGACCTCTGATCTTTCACCTCGTGACCCCAAAATCTAATCAGCTAATCATTACCTCATTATACATACCTGCACCAATTTTGACTAAGATCCATTCAGCAGTTCTCAAGTTAGCGCGGGAATGAAAACCTATCATGGACGGACGGATGGACAACCTTAAAACATAATGCCTCCGGCGACTTCGGCAACGGAGGCACAAAAAGGAAATTGAATGTCTTGCTTACCACCACCTGCTGCACCTCGTACTCTCCAATATCAGCACTGCTAAAACTACCATCACAGGAAGTACTCTCATCATCTTCACCATGACAGAGAGAAGATCGTGGAAAGAAGAGGCAAAATGAACATAAAACAGATATTGTGACAGAAAAAGATCAATGGACAGAATATCACTAAGTTCAGATATGGGGGAGATTAGGGAGGGGTGAGTTTGGATTTTAGAAAGTGTTGGACTATTTATGGAAAACGAACATTTATTGCAAAATGAGTTTCTTGTGATTTTTGAGTCAGAGATCCGTTTGAAAACGTTGGAGGAGGGGTGGAATGCAGGTGAATTCAGGGAATGTAGGAAGGAAGAATTGTAAGAGATATCAGATATCACTCACCAGTTGACAGCTCTTCATCAACAGATGCATTTGTTTCTTGAGGCTCAGCATTCCTGCAGAAAATAAAGATTGTGTAAAGCCATCGTAAAATAAATGTCACAAATAAGAAACAATGTCAGAATAAAAATGCAGTAAGGCAGGTGAAAATCAGACTGCATTGGTTCTTTGTGTTTTCTACATTCAGACAGCAAACAACACCACTACACTGTGCTACCCTGCCAAGTATTTTCATACCTGATATCTCTGCTCACCTTCACTCTTTCATTCCTCTTTTTTCCTGCCTCTGGAACAAACTCCCTCACTCTCTTCAATCCCACTCCTCCCTCCATGTCTTTAAAACAGCTGTTCACCACCAGTGTCCATTTGTTTCATACCTCTCCCATCCCCTCCCCTTCCCCTGCCCTCTCCCTCCCACAGATCTCGCGATGTCCCTGTTCTCCACTGTTGTACTTGTGTGCTTCTCTCTCTCACCCCATCTTGTCTCCTGCTCCCTTTATTATATTTTTATGTGTCCGTTTATGTTTCTTTGTGATTAATGTTAGCTCTTACACGAGCCTCGATCTTGTATGCAAAAAAATAATAATAATAATAATAATAATTCACATCCCTCTCTTCAGATCAGGTACCACCTGACGCTTGTCATTTGCCCTTCTCGATAGACATTCGTATCACCTTTAACTTTCTCTTCTTCGTCAAATACCTATCCCTTATTTTGGAGTCTGGCTGTGGGAATAGTTGGAGCAGTGGGAACAGGTGTGGTTCAAGATTTTCACGAATCGGTTGACCAATCGTTTTGTTGACTGGCAGGAATTTGTCTTTTGTTCAGGGTACCTGCAACAATTTGTCAAATCTTCACAAGAGACACGCCAACTCAGTTTCAACAAGTCAGTAGAATCCATCAGCCCTGAAACCTCCGAACAATGGTACAGAAAATATTTAAAGAGCAAAATGTAATGGAGATACGACAGGGAGAGCTTGAATTTCCTTAAAGGAGTACCATTTCCATTGCGAGCACGTTTCATGTCAAGACATTCCAAAAGGATATTTTCTCATACTTACACGTCATGTGCAATGTCACCACAACACTTTTTCTTCTTACGTGTGGTAAACTTTCGCCTAGGTGGAAAAGGTTGAAATGTTAGCTTCTTATGCATTTGTTATGGTTGATAGAGTCAAAAACAAGTTTAAAAAGTCAAGAGGAGGAAAACAAAATTATTTACTTCAGACGTTTCCAGAGATTGGGGTTCTTCGTTGTAATTGACGGCAAAGGATGGTTCACACCGTCATTATCTGAACAAGTAGACTTGTTCATATTTTGTTCCCTGAAAAAGAACAGAACCCTTGAATCAAAAAATGAGTGCAAATGTGCTAAACCGGATATTATATATATATATATATATATATATATACATACATTCTTCATTTCAACAACTGACACAGACACAACAATGACCCTGCACTAACTAAACATCACGTAAAATAAAATATTGTTGAATTTCTGTTGTTGAAACTGTTGTTGTCGAAAATTGAAATAACTGTTGAAATAACTGTTGTTATTGTTTGTTGTTATAATGTTGAAATAACTGTTGTTGTTGAAAATCTGTCACACAGATTTGGAGGATGGAGCCAATATTGTTGAATTTCCTGTTGCGGGCAACGTATGATGTGCTTCCATCACCAGTAAACTTGAGATTGTGGGGGTTGTTGCACGAGGAGAGATGTTATTTGTGTGGAGGTGTGGGAACGGTGCAGCATGCACCGAGTGCATGCTCAGTAGCATTGGCACCAGGAAGATACAGGTGGCGACATGATCAGGTGCTGGCGGTGGTGGTGCAGATGGTGCAACAAGAGGTGCTGAGATCGAGAGAGAGAGAGAAGAGTGGAGAAGGAGACTGATGGGGGAGAGGTGTGGTTTGTCAAAGAGGGCCAAGTGGTAAGAGGTGGAAAGAGGAGGAGGTGGAAAGCAAGAGGGCTGTCAGATGCTTGTGATTGGCAGGTGGTGGCAGACCTAAAGCCACAATTGGTATTCCCAGAGGAGATCTGTGTGAAAAGGTTGCGGCCTGACATTGTCATTTGGTCAAGTGCAACAAGACAGGTCATCTTAGGGGAGTTGTCGGCACCTTGGGAAGAGAACATGGAGGAGGTGCACAAGAGGAAGAGAGGAAAGTACAGTGAGCTGGATGGAGGCAGAGTGCCGGGAGAAGGGTTGGTGAGTTTTGTGTCAGCCATTTGAGGTGGGGTGTAGAGGGTATATTGGCAATTCCTTTTCTGCATTTCTTGCTAGGCTGGGAGTGTGTGGGACAGAAAGAAAGAGGATGTGTGACAAGGTGGTCCAGGTTGCCTTGAAAGGCTCATTTTGGATATGGAGGAAGTTTATGGAGGCATGTCGAACGGTGTAGGTTGGTTGTTTTTTTTTTTGTTGCCATTATTATTTCTTATTTTGTGTATATGAGTGAGTGGGTGAGGGTGTGTGTTTTTGCATGAATTAATTTTTGCATGAGTGTGTGTTTTTGTGTGTTGAGTGGTGTATGATGCAAGGGTAGGTGGTTGGTTAGTTGGTGTTATGTGTGTATGTGTGGGGCTTGAGATCCCCCTCCCCTTTTGTGCTTTATTGCTGTTCTACCAATTACCAACTATAACCAAATATATGCTCTGTCTTGATTGATTGCTGTATCCTTTTAATCTTTTTTCCTTTTATGTCCTTTTTGAGCTTGTTATATCCTTACTCTGTGAAAGACCAATTGTTTTCCCTTCCATAGCCTTTGGTGCAAGATGTTGTTTTTCTAGCCTCCCACAAAACTTTGTCAACGACTATCCACTCCCTTTGTAGTTTCCCAACCAAGCTTCTATGAGCAACATGTTGCCTCTTATCAAGGCTTACCCATGAGTGGCCTTGGATGAACACACCGTCTCTTTGTCTTGTGAGCTAAGGCCACCCCCAATATTCCCTTTATAAAATGAAGCTTGATCGAATTATTTTAGAGCATTCAGCTGGGAAGTTGGTCTCTGTGAGCTTCTTCTTCTTCAGCATCTGCTTTCCACAAGCTTGTGTATAACGAATCCAATAAATATATCAGTTGTTCCTTCTCTCAGTCATGAGTCCTCTCAGTCTCGAGTCCAAAGTCAACGAGTCCCGTCATATGTGTGTGTATGTGTGTGTATGGGTGTGTACGAATGATCTGGTGTGTTTTGTTGGTGAGTGGTGAAGGGTATAAAGGTGGGCGTTTGAGTGTTCCACCATGTTTTTTTGGGTGCTGTGGATTCTGGATGTGGAGGTGTTGTTGTTGTTCGCACTGGCTGGGGGTGGGGGTATGTACGCATCCAGGTGCAGTTGCTGCATGTGGATGTGTATGTGCCCCTGCTGGCCCACCTTAGCTGACCGTATCGAGGTTGAAGGGCCGAAACGGGATGATGCTGAGGACCTCGACTGAGGACCCGGTCAGTGCGGCACATTTGTGACCAGGTGTTTTGAACTGATATATATATATATATATACATACATTCTCCATTTCAACAACTGACACTACAATGACCCTGCACGAACTAAACATCACGTAAAATAAAATATCTGGCAAAGGTGCATAAAAAAATAACAAAAAAACCCCATCATTCTGGTTGAGACGAGCAGGTGGACAAATGAATGTGCTCTCGATGTTTGTTCATCCATCAGCTGACACACCTCATTCCCTGATGATGCTCTCATACGTCCTCCGCAATCACGCACCACTCCATCCTCCCACCGGCAAGTGATCATAAGTAAACTAGAGAGTTCATAGAACACCTTACTCCCCGCAATCTTGAGAAAAACGACATGCTGCTGGTAATAAACTGTCTTTTCAATTCTTGCTTTGCCTTTCCTCGCATGATATATTTCGTACGAGCCGGGATTTTGTCCAAATCTCGATTTCCCCAAAGCTGAGAACATGAGCTCATCAAATTTGATTGGTCGAGATGGGGTCATATTTTGTCCAAGCACTGCTAAACTGGAGGTTTTTCGAAACCAGAGGTCAAAAAGGCAATTTGTATTCCACAGCGTTCAAATATTTAATTCATTTGAAATAAAAAGTTTTAAAGGTTCTAGAAACTATTTTTTTCGTTAGTTTACCGCCATTGATCGTTTTACACCACCTTATTTAACACGTTTAATTCGTTATTTGTGCCTGGTGTTTGTGTTTTTTAGGATGTCACTAAAACAAGAAGTTTCATGTTTGGAATGATTTTCAATTTCATTCTCCAGACAGACAGACTAAAACAATTACCTCACTCCTCTGTGCGCTCGGGACGACATTCCGTCCCAATTTCAGAGTCAAACTACTGCTAATGTGCCGTTTCATGTTCCGATTTGTGTTGTAGTGTTCAAAATCGAGTGTTCAAAATCGAGATTTGTGTTGTAGGAAGTGTTTGGCTTCACAATCACCCCCAGGACGAGCAGGCGAGTCGGCCCGGTGACGGTGACAGATTTTGACTTCGCTGACGACATTGCCCTTGTGTCCAACCACGTACAACAAGCGCAGGAACTGCTCCTGAATGTAGAGCGTGAGTGTAAGAAGGTGAGCCTCAGTCGGAATGTGAATAAGACCGAAGTGATGGCTTTCAACATCACAGACGAGGTCAAGATCTTGACACTCAATGGTTCCACTCTGTCAGTCAAGAACGACTTCAAGTACCTTGGGTCCTACATCAGCTCGACCGAGAAAGACATAATCTTCTATATGTATAAAAGAAAGTTTCTGTTTGTTTGTTTGTCTGCACGCGCTAATCTCCTGAACGGTGAAAGATAGGAGGAAACCTCTGAAACAAAAAATGTCGGGACGGGCCCCGGGAAGGTTTCGGCTAGGTGGTGAGGCCGGTCGAGGCCGCCTCGGCCAGCCTGGGCCCATTTCGCAATGAAAAGCTGAGCTGAATTATAGTAGTCAATCTTCTACGGCCACGAGTAAAAGCTGAATTATAGTAGTAAATTCATTCAAAAAAGAACTTAAAATGTCGAGACGGGCCCCGGGAAGGTTATAGGTTAGGTGGCGAGGCCGGTCGAGGCCGCTTCGGCCGGGCTGGGCCCATTTCGCAATTCAATGCTGAGCTGAATTATAGTAGTCAATCTTCTACGGCCACGAGTAAAAGCTGAATTATAGCAGTAAATTCATTCAAAAAGGACGAAAAATGTCGGGACGGGCCCCGGGAAGGATATAGGCTAGGTGGCGAGGCCGCCTCGGCTGGGCTGGGCCCATTTCGCAATTAAAAGCTGAGCTGAATTATAGTAGTCAATCTTCTACGGCCACGAGTAAAAGCTGAATTATAGTAGTATATTCATTCTAAAAGAACCCGGGCAAGGCCGGGTGCATTCGGCTAGTATGTAATAATGGTAGTTGGGCGGATATGTGAAAAACATGTTCACCTCTGGCAGGAAGCATAAAAATTGGTATATGAGGGTTTTAAGGTATGCTGAATTGAAATAGAGGTGGAGACATTTGACTTTTGACATTTTTGACATTTGACATTTGACAGCCATTCAACGTGGTACTAATTTTTGATGATGTCAGAGAATTGGTTGACAATGTTCTTGTTAGAGGTTTACATCTTATTTACATGTCCATTGTGTCATATATACAATAATAGATATGTCCGTCTATTATAGAACACACAATCATAACATAACACAACATGTACATTTGTTATGTACAAATAATGTAATTTTTTATTTATTAATTAACATTGTCCTTGACATATAACTTATAGAGGTGCACTTGTGGACTGTTTAACCATAGACTTTATTAGTCCCCTACCGGTGTACACCGGAGGGGACTATAGGCTTGCACGCCATCCGTCAGTCCGTCAGTCCGTCAGTCCGTCAGTTAGTCCGTCAGTCCGTCAGTCAGTCCGTCAGTCCGTCAGTCCGTCAGTCCGTCCGTCCGTCCGTCCGTCCGTCCGTCCATCCATCACGCAAAGAACAGTTTTCCGGACTTTTTTTCTAAACGCTTAATGCTAATGATTTCAAACTTGGCACGTCGTTTCCTCATGATAAGTTACAGATCAAGTTCGAACTTCACGACGTTTCGATCATTTTTGACAAAGGTATGGCACTTCAACTTTGGGAATTCTTATAATTCTGATGATCCTTAACTCAGTGCCATTTTAAGTTTTAATTTCCTTTAAAAACCATTTTCTCTGCAATAATAGGACCGATTGAGATCAAAATTTCACCATAGGAGGGACTCGGTCTGTAGAATATTTTAATGGTAATTATGACGTCACAGGTCACGTGGTTCGGGCGCCATATTGTTTTTCGTGAAAACACGAAAACCCCTTTTTCTCTGCAACGGCTGAACAGATCGAGGCCAAACTTTGCAGGCAGAATCGCATACCCATGACGAACAACAAAGTCAGCGAGCATGACGTCATGCATCACATGGTTTCAGAGTTATGACGTTTTTAAGCATGAACCTTTAAAACCGAGCCCCACCCTCATTTTTGATCCAATCGAGGGGAAACTTCACAGATCTGTTCCGCATGTCAGTCTACTAAAATGTCCTTTCGGAATTTGTGATAGCTCACGTGGTTTGGCAGATATCGTTAATTAAACGAAAATATTTAAAAAATGGATATCTCTTGAATCGCTTTATTGATCGACGTGAAACTTCAGACTATAGTATAAGTCATGAAGAGTAACAAGTGTGCAAAATTTCAAGATGATTGGATGTACGGTCTGGAAGCTAGAAGTTGTTATTGCGTGAAGAAGAAGAGGTGTCAAGTGTGCGGATTTAATTATTTATCACATGTACAGACTGAAAGCATCGTTGGACACGACCTGTCGCGGTCATTTTAACCTCAAATAAAATACTAATTTAAGATTTGTCAATAGCTGAGGTATATTAACAAACGAATAAAACAGATTTGGTCAAATTCTGACTTTTTTTAACTCGATCGCATTTGACAGAGTTGTGACAAGCTGAGGAAGAAGAAACCTCGCATTGGCTTCTCCAATGTGCCATAAAAAAATGGATATCTCTTGAATCGCTCGTACCTCAGACCGTGAGTTGGTAATAATTTATATAATTCACACAGTGCAATACGTGGGGACAATGACAGGGAGATCAGGAGAAGTGGTGGAAGTATTGGTCAGAAGAAGAGTGGACATATGTTGTGTGCAAGAGACGAGATGGAAGGGAAGTGGTGTGAGAATGGTGAAGGGTAGGCAGGGACAGAAATACAAGTTTGTGTGGCAAGGGTGCCCGGAGGGCGTGAATGGTGTTGGTGTCCTGTTTTCTGAGGAGTTTGTAGACAGTGTGGTGAGTGTGACTAGAGTGAGTGATAGGTTGATGATGGTGAAAATGATGATTGGAAAGCTCTTGGTGAACGTCATCTCGGGATATGCTCCGCAGGTTGGTCGAAGCGATGAAGAGAAGGACAAGTTCTGGTGTGCGATAGAGAAGCTGATGGAAAACGTGAAAGATGAGGAAGTTGTTGTGGTGGGAGGAGACCTGAATGGACATGTGGGAAGGAGTATGGATGGTTTTGAGGGAGTTCATGGGGGTTACGGATATGGTGTGAGAAATGGAGAAGGTGAAAGGATTTTGGAGTTTGCTGATGGAGCTGATTTGTTGATTTGTAATACTCAGTTCCAGAAAGAGGACAATAAGCTTGTTACATACACGTCGGGTGGGTCGACGACAACTGTTGACGACCTGATGGTGCGTCGGCGAGATAGGGGGCACCTCCGGGACACAAAGGTGATCCCGGGGGAGGAGGCTGTTTCACAGCACCACTTGGTTGTCTGCGACATAAGGGTGAAAGGTGCGAGGAGAGCTCGGCGGGTGAAGTACCAACCGAGAATGAAGGTGTGGAGGTTGAAAGAGGTGACAGTAAGGGAGGCATTAAAAGAGAGGCTGAGTAGGGTAGAGGATGATGTGGTTGAGCTTGAAAGTGGTTGGATGTCAATGAAAGCTAGTCTGTTGGGAGCCGTTGGTGAGGTATGTGGATGGACAAAAGGACCACCGAGGCACTCGGAAACATGGTGGTGGGATGTTGAGGTTGGAAAGAGGATTGACGAGAAGAGGAAGAAGTTCAAAGATTGGCAGAAGGCGAAGGGTACGGGAGCAGAAACAGCAGAGCATGAAAGTTATAAGGCAGCCAGGAAGGCTGCAAAGAAAGAGGTAGCAAAGGCGCAGGAGGCATGTAGGAAAATGTTCGGAGAACGCTTGGATTCGGAAGAGGGTCAGAAAGCAGTATTCAGGATTGCAAAGCAGATAGCGAAAGAGAGGTGTGATGTGATGGGGGTGAGTTGCTTGAAGGATGAAGTGGGACAAATCGTTGTCGACCCAGATGGAATTAAAGGAAGATGGAAAAGATATATGGAAATGCTGTTGAATACAGAGAATGAATGGGATGGCAACATAGAGAGTAACCCAGTTTTAGGACCGGCAGAGAAGATAACTGAGAAGGAAGTTGAGGAAGCGATAAAAGCAATGAAGAGTGGAAAAGCGGGAGGGCCGACGGGAGTTGTGGGAGATATGTTGAAGGCAGCAGGAAATTGGGGTGTGAAGAGAATGACAGAGATCTGTAATCTGGTGGTGAAAGAAGGCCGCATTCCAGTGGATTGGGAAATGAGTACCCTCGTCCCTCTATACAAGGGGAAAGGTGACCCTCTGGAGTGTGGCTCGTACCGAGCGATAAAGTTATTGGAGCATGGAATGAAGGTATTGGAAAGGGTGTTGGAGACGAGGATAAGGAAGAAAGTGAAGATCGACGAAATGCAGTTTGGATTTATGCCAGGAAGAGGAACGACAGATGCGCTTTTCATTGTGAGGCAGTTGCAGGAGAAGTACATGGATAAGAGGAAGAAGTTGTTTTTTGGGTTTGTTGATCTGGAGAAAGCATTCGATAGGGTTCCACGCAAAGTATTGACATGGGCATTGAGGAAGTTAGGAGTGGAGGAATGGTTGATCAGAGTAGTGATGGCAATGTACAAAAGAGCATGCACAGCTGTAAGGACGAAGGACGGGAACAGTGGTGAGTTTGAGGTGAAGGTGGGAGTGCATCAGGGGTCGGTACTAAGTCCACTACTATTTGTAGCTGTGATGGAGGTGCTGGCTCAGACCGTAAAGGAGGGTTTACCGTGGGAGTTGTTGTATGCAGATGATCTGGTGTTGATTGCGGAAAGTATGGATGGACTGAAGGAAAAGATGAACAAGTGGAAGGAATGTATGGAGACAAAATGTCTGAAGGTGAATATCGGAAAGACAAAGGTGATGGCAAGTGGTAAAGCATGTGGTGAGGTGGAAAGAACTGGGAAGTGGCCGTGTGCTGTGTGCAGGAAGGGTGTCGGAGTGAACTCCATTCAATGTACAATGTGTGCTGAGTGGGCTCATCAAAAATGTAGTGGTCTGAGAGGGTCATTAACCAGTGTGGCAGCTACATTCAAATGAAAGGTGTGCACAGAGGGAGCTGCAGATGGAGGAAATGTTGAGTTGGATCTTGGAGACGGCGTGAAGCTGGAAGGTGTGAAAACATTTTGCTACCTCGGAGACATGCTGAATGGAGAAGGTGGATCAGACTCGGCAACGGTTGCTCGAGTGAGATGTGCATGGAAGAAGTTTCGGGAACTGAGTGGCGTGCTGATGAGGAGGAGAGTGTCGCTGAAGCTGAAGGGAAAGGTGTATGCTGCATGTGTGAGAAGTGTTATGATTTATGGGAGCGAGACATGGGTAATGAACGTAGAGCAGCAACGAAGGCTGGAAAGGGTGGAAATGCGAATGGTTCGATGGATGTGCGGAGTATCGTTGAGAGAGAGGAAGACAAATGATGAATTGCGAAAGATGATGGGAATATTGCCTGTGATTGATGCTGTGAAGAGGAACAGGTTGAGATGGTTTGGTCATGTATTGAGGAAGGATGAAAGTGACTGGTTGAGAAGAGTGATGGAAGTTAATGTAGAAGGAAGTAGAGGACGGGGAAGACCGAGAAAGACTTGGCTAAAGATGGTGGAAGAAGAAATGCGGGCAAGGGGGTTAACAAGGAGAGATGCAGAAAATAGGGCAAAATGGAGAAGATTGTCATGGGGACCGCAAGGCTAACCCCCGCTCTAGCAGGGAACATGGCCTTAAAATGCATGTTGTTGTTGTACACAGTGCAATACGTGCAGGCCGCTCCACGGAGCGACCTTGCGGGCTTATCAACGAGGCGAGGCGTGACACACGTGTCTCAGCATACCTCAGATCAAGTTTGAAAACCAGCATCAACCGTGCATAAATTTGCATATTCGATCATTTTTGACAAAGTTATGGCACCTTGAACTTTGGTCGGGGACATGTATTGCAGCGCAATACTCAGAATGCTTGTTTTGTCTGGTTTTATGAAATTCAGCTGGTTGGCTTTATTTCTGGTGCATTTCTAAATATCGATAACTTGCATAACAAAGTAATTGGTATCTTAAAATTCCCCTGTCATACATTGTTGCCTTTGTTTGAGCAGCCATGTGGTATTTAGAAAATTAACAAGAAACTGACATTGTGGGTAAATGCAGGCGATCAAGGGCTCTGGATGTTTGTTACCAAATTTCATGCTTATACTATGTTGCATATTACATCTTTTTGTGAATTAAATAAGTCTTTCCATATCTGTCTGTTGTCAACTTTCTGAACAGAATACATACGTATATTACTGCCCATACATCTAACTTCCAAAAAGAGAAAAAAAGTATATGTCTTTTTGCAATTTTCGACTACCAGTAGCATAGCACATAACACTACATGTTCCCAGAGAAACACTGTCTAGATTACTTATTTGGGACTGTTATTCCATTTAGCATGGATTGGAAGAAATATACATGCAGGTGTATTTTGAAATTTATTAAATTGTGGCACATTTAAAGAAATCTAAATTTTTCTCATTTCACAGTGCAGTTGATGCCAGCAGTTATGGTGGAGAGTCCATGTAGAGTGAGATAACTAACACAATGTGATAAGTAATTCACCATATTATCGGTATTTATATACCCATTCCCCATTCCAGTAATGTATGCTGCTAAATGATCATTGAAGCCACAATAAGATGTCAGGCCAAGAACCAACTGTACCCTCCTACCGCGAATAGTGCGAAATTGGCAAAATGCAAAAACACCAGGTCCCCCAAAACCTCATTTTTGAGAACGTTACGTTGATCCTATCAAATGTCTCCACATCTATTTCAATTCAGCATACCTTAAAACACTTGTATACCAATTTTTATGCTTCCTGCCAGAGGTGAACATCTTTCTGATATTTTGTCACAAATCCACCCAACTATGGTGAATAATGGTAATAAATGTGTGAATATGACAGGGAGACCCTGAAATACGCCAGGGAGAGCTTGAATTTCCTTAAAAGAGTACCATTTCCATTGCGCGCACGTTTCATGTCAGGACATTCCAAAGGGATATTTTTCTCATACTTACACGTCATGTGCAATGTCAGCACAACACTTGCTCTTCTTATGATGTGTGGTAAACTTTTGCCTAGGTTGAAAAAGATTGAAATGTTAGCTTCTTGTACATTTGTTATGGTCGATATACTCAGAAACAAGTTAAAAAAGTCAAGAGGAGGAAAACAAAATTATTTACTTCAGACGTTTCCAAACATTGGGCTTCTTCGTTTTAATTGACGGCAAAGGATGGTTCACACCGTCCTCATTTGAACAAGTAGACTTGTTCATATTTTGTTCCCTGAAAAAGAACAGAACCCTTGAATCAAAAAATGAGTGCAAATGTGCTAAACCGGATATATACAGTATATATATATATATATGTATATATATATATATATATATATATATATATATATATATATATATATATATATATATATATATATATATATATATATATATATATATATATATATATATATATATATATACTGTATATAAATATATATATATATATATATATATATATATATATATATATATATATATATATATATATATATATATATAAAGCGCGGCGTTATGCGCGCTGCTTGTGAGCAAGGAGGAAGCGGACAAGCGGTAACATATAAACGCCTTTATTCAAGACTACACTGTAACACTGTACCGCTCCGGGCTGGGCGCCCGGTGTCTCTCATGAGGCCACGCCTACCCCTCGGACGTGGCCACCGCCCACTTGGTGCGTGGAATGATGTCACCACGCCAGTGGGCTTTTGTGTCCGCCACACGCGCCCCCCCAGAATTCCCGCGCACCTGGAGGGCCAGTTTGCGGGGCAGACGAATGACCCGGCCGAAGCGCCCCCTGGCGATCGGCGGCGTCCGGGGTGCAGGGATGCCAGGTGGGATGCCCCTGGCTGCTCCTGGGATGGGTGCAGGACCGGGGGGCGGCGTGGCGGCGGGGCTGGGCGGTGCCGGGGGTCCGCCCGCAGGAGGGCGGCCCCGACGTGGGGGTCGGGCCACTGGCGGTGGATGGTCCACATCGAGGTGGGCCGGCTTGAGGCGGTCTACCGAAACGCGGTCAGGAGTACCGCCGATGTCCAGGGTGAAGTGCTTCGCCCCGGTCTCCAGCACGCGGAAAGGCCCGTCGTACGGGGGCCGCAGTGGTGTCCGATGGGCATCGTGGCGGACGAAGACGTACTCCGCCGTGCGACGCTCCGGGGCGACGTGCGTCGGTGGGTGCCCGTGGCATGCCGTTGGCACCGGGGCGAACCTCTGGGCGGTCTCTTGCAGAGCGGAGCGCTGCTGTGCCGCGGACCATGGTGCCGTGGAGTCGGGGAGGAACTCGCCCGGCACCCGCAGCGGTTGCCCGAAGACCAACTCCGCCGCGGATGCGCGCAGGTCCTCCTTGGGCGCCGTCCGGAGGCCCAGCAGGACCCAGGGGAGCCTGTCGACCCAGCCGCCGTCGCGGAGGGTGGCCCGGAGCGCGGCCTTCAATGAGCGGTGAAATCGCTCACACAGGCCGTTAGCCTGGGGGTGGTAGGCCGTGGTTCGGTGCAGCCGGACCCCGAGCCCCTGCGCAACCGCCCCCCAGAGCTCCGAGGTGAACTGGGGGCCGCGGTCGGATGAGATGTCTGAGGGGGCGCCGAACCGGGCGACCCAGGTGGCGATGAAAGCCTGCGCGACATCGGCCGCCGTTGTCGACGCCAAGGGCACGGCCTCCGGCCACCGGGTGGTGCGGTCCACCATGGTGAGGACGTGGGTGAAACCCCGCGAGGGGGGCAGAGGTCCCACCAGGTCCACGTGGACGTGGTCAAACCGGCGTTCCGGCACCGTGAACGGGGCCAACGGGGCCTGGGTGTGCCGGTGCACCTTGGCGCGCTGGCACGCGAGGCATGTCCTGGCCCAGCCGCGGACGGCCTTCCGGAGGCCATGCCAGACGAACTTGTCGGCGATCAGCCTTTGGGAGGCCCTCGCGCCCGGGTGGGACAGGCCGTGGATGGCGTCAAACACCTGGCGCTGCCAGCCCGCGGGCACAATGGGGCGAGGACGCCCGAGGGAGACGACGCACAAGAGGGCCGCGCCCGCGCCGTCGAACGGCACCTCGGTGACGCGGAGGCCCGTGACGGCGGTCCGCAAGGCCTGGACGTCGGGGTCAGCGGCCTGGTCCGCTGCCATCCGGGCATAGTCGATGCCGAGGTGGACTGCGTGGGCGACGGCCCGGGAAAGGCAATCCGCCACCGGGTTGTCCTTCCCCGCGACGTGCTGGATGTCCGTCGTGTACTCGGACACGGCCGAGAGGTGACGCTGCTGCCGGGCCGACCACGGCTCGGTGACCTTGCCCATCGCGAAGATCAGCGGCTTGTGGTCGACGAAGGCAGTGAACGCCCGGCCCTCGAGCAGATGGCGGAAGTGCCTGACCGCCAAGTGAAGTCCGAGCAACTCGCGGTCGAAGGTACTGTAACGGCGTTCGGGCGGGCGAAGCTGCCGGCTAAAGAACGCCAGCGGTTGCCAAGCTCCACGCACCCATTGCTCGTGCACCGCGCCCACCGCGTAGTCCGAGGCATCGGTGGTGAGGGCGATCGGTGCATCGGGCGCCGGGTGCGCGAGCATGGTGGCGTTAGCCAAGGCGAGCTTCGCGCCTGTGAACGCCGTGTGCATCTGCTCGGTCCAGGTAACGTCGCCTTTGCCCGGCTTACCTCGGAGAGCTTCGTGCAGGGGGCGCAGGAGCTGGGCGATACGGGGCAGGAACCGATGGTAAAAGTTCACCATGCCCAGGAACTCCTGCAGCCCTCTGATCGTGCGGGGGCGCGGAAACCCCTTCACCGCCTCCACCTTGGCCGGCAGGGGGACGGCTCCGTGCCTGGTGACACGGTGCCCCAGAAAATCGATTGTGGCGGCGCCGAACCGGCACTTTGCGGGGTTCACAATCAGGCCATGCTGGCCCAGGCGTTCGAAGAGCGTGCGGAGGTGGCGTAGGTGCTCTTCGCGGGACGCGCTGGCGACGAGGATATCGTCCAGGTAGACGTAGACAAAATCCAAGTCGCGCAGGACGCTGTCCATCAGTCGCTGGAACGCCTGAGCCGCATTCTTCAGACCGAAGGGCATGCGCAGGAACTCGAAGAGTCCGAATGGCGTGATGACCGCCGTCTTCGGGACGTCCTCCGGCCTGACGGGGACCTGATGGTAGCCGCGTATGAGGTCCACCTTCGAGAAGAAGGACCTGCCCGCCAAACGGGCGGAAAAGTCCTGAATGTGGGGGACGGGGTAGCGGTCGGGAGTCGTGGCGTCATTGAGACGGCGATAGTCCCCGCACGGTCGCCATCCCCCGCCGGGCTTCGGCACGATGTGCAGCGGCGACGCCCAAGCGCTCTCTGAGCGCCGAACGATGCCGAGTCACTCCAGGGTAGCGAACTCCGCTTTTGCCACCGCCAGCTTCGTCGGCTCGAGGCGGCGTGCCCGGGCGTAGACCGGTGGCCCGACGGTGGGGATGTGATGGGCCACCCCGTGCTTGACGGCCCCCGCCGAGAAGGTGGGCCGCGTGAGGGCCGGGAAACCGGCGAGGAGGCGGGTGAATGCGTCCGCTGCCGGAAGCGTACAGACCAACGTGGCCGGAACCGAATCGTTCGGCAAGCCGCTTGGCAAGCCGCTCGTTGAGCTGGGCAACGCACATGCGAGCGAGCTGAACGTCTCGGCCTGGACAAGCCGTCTGCGCTTGACGTCGACCAGGAGCCCATTAGCGCACAGGAAGTCCGCGCCAAGCAGTGCCATGGGCACGTCGGCGGTGACGAACGTCCATCGGAAAACCTGCCCTCCAAACCGCAGAGAGAGGCAGCGTTTTCCGTACGTACGGATGGGCGTCCCGTTCGCGGCAAGCAGCGCGGGGCCCCCACCCGCGGCGTGCTTGTCTGACATGCCGGCGGGAATGACACTCACCTGTGCTCCCGTGTCGCACAGGTAACGGCGCCCGGAGAAGGTGTCCGTTATGAACAGCAGGCTGCTCGAACGGCCGGCGCTCATCGCCACAATTGAGCGCCGGCCCGGGCGTTTCCCGACCCGTTGAAGGAGCACGGCGGATGACACCGCCGAGCTTCGTGGCCGAACTTGGCGTGGAACCAGCACCAGGTGGTGGAGCTGGAGGAGCGCGGCTGGCTCCGCCAGGCCGGTGGAGTCGACGGGTTTCCCCGCGGTGGCGGTTTTCGCCGCGGCGGTGGGCGGGGCGTGGCGGCGTTCACGAGGTGCGTATCAGCATGCTGCTGAACCACAGCGTGCTGTAGAAGATGATGCTGTGGAACATCAGCGTGCTGTAGAAGATGATGCTGTGGAACATCAGCGTGCTGTAGAAGATGATGCTGTGGAACATCAGCGTGCTGTAGAAGATGATGCTGTGGAACAGCAGCGTCGAAGGCCGTGACGGCCACGCCAACGCTCGCCCGCGTGTCCGAAGCGGCGAAGTACTTGTCCGCCTCGGCCGCCAATGCTCGGGGTTCCGTTAGCCCGGTCCCGGCCAACGCGAGGCGAACCTGCGCTGGAAGTTGGCGACGGAAAAGCGCCCGGAATAGCGAACCGGGGGCTTCGTCGCCCAACAGTGACAGCATATGGTCCATTCGGACCGACGGGCGCGTCTCACCGAGCTCGGGGAGATCCAGGAGGCGGTCGGCCCGTGCGTCGTCCGTGAGTCTGAACGTGGCTAGGAGTAGCCGCTTGAGTGCCTCGTACTTGTGGCCGTCCGGTGGGTGGCGAAGGACGGACACAACTCGAGCGGCCGTGCCGGGCCCGAGGGAGGCGACGACATGGCAGTAGCGCGTGTCATCGCCGGTGAGGTGCCGAAGCTGAAATTGGGCTTCGGCCTGGACGAACCAGACTTCGGCCTGAGCCTCCCAAAATTCCGGAAGTTTGACGAAGGCGGCCATGGCGATGGCGTCGCGTGTGGAAGGATCGCTCCGGCAGATCCAACGTCGAGGGTCACCAATAAAGCGCGGCGTTACGCGCGCTGCTTGTGAGCAAGGAGGAAGCGGACAAGCGGTAACATATAAACGCCTTTATTCAAGACTACACTGTAACACTGTACCGCTCCGGGCTGGGCGCCCGGTGTCTCTCATGAGGCCACGCCTACCCCTCGGACGTGGCCACCGCCCACTTGGTGCGTGGAATGATGTCACCACGCTAGTGGGCTTTTGTGTCCGCCACATATATATACGTATATATATCTATATATATATATATATATATATATATATATATATATATATATATATATATATATATATATATATATATACAAACATACAGACTTGGCATTTAACATGGAATATTTTTTTGGTGGGGGTCAACTTACTTTTCAAGATGACTTAGAACCAAAAGTTCATTGGAATTATGTTGAAATTATTCTAGATTTTGTTAATGTGACCTTTAAAAGAAACAAAAACCACATTTGACATTTCGAAGAAAATAAATTGATCCTTGAAAGTGATGTAAACTGATATAGAACTCAATTCATGGACAGTACTGTGTTAAACTTCTGTACGTTTTCCAGAAGTATCTCTATTTTGCACATTAGCCAAAAAAAATTTCAACAAAAACAAAAGCTAAATTATGACTGGGATTACGGACAGTAAAATTACAGTTCAGTACTTCGTGTAACCCCCACGAGCATTTAGGAGAGCACGTACACGTCGAGGCATGCTGTTCACGAGATTTGCCAAGGTTTGGACAGGAATCGCTTGCCATGCAGTGACAATAGTCTGCTGCAATTCACGCACAGAGGTAGGCTGCTGGTCCAAGTTGTCGATTTGACGTGTTAATTCTGACCACAAGTTCTCTATCGGATTCATATCCGGGGACATGGCAGGCCACTCCATATGCTTTACACCACGGTCAGCAAGAAAGTGTTGGATCATGCGAGCACGATGAGGCCGTGCATTATCATCTTGGAAGACAAAGTTTCCTCGAAAGACTGCACAAGCAAATGGAAGCAATGTTTCTTCCAGAATGACCCTGTACTTGAACTGGTTCAGGTTTCCATTCAGAACAACCAGGTCAGTTTTGCCCCCTGCATGAAATGCAGCCCAAACGGTCACCCCACCACCTCCAGCTTGGACTCTTGGCACTATACGATCTTCGTTGTGGGCTTCATGCACTTGTCTGCACACTCGGACGCGGCCATCTTGACGATAGACCAGAAATCTAGACTCGTCACTGAAGGTCACGTGATTCCAGTGTCCTGGCTGCCATTGACGGTGCTCTCTGGCCCACTGCAATCGGCGCTGGCTGTGTTGTCTGGTCAGGCGTGGCTTTCTCAGGGGACGCCTGGCACGATAGCCTGCTTGAACCAGTCGTTGGTTGACTAGCCTTCTGGATACAGACACATTTGTCAGTTGCTGCCACTCAGCCCTAAGCCGATTAGCTGACTTGGTACGGCCATTGCCGTACCGTATATATGGAGATCGGTTTCTGAGGTTTGGGACATGGAATGTAGGGACAATGACAGGGAGATCAGGAGAAGTGGTGGAAGTATTGGTCAGAAGAAGAGTGGACATATGTTGTGTGCAAGAGACGAGATGGAAGGGAAGTGGTGTGAGAATGGTGAAGGGTAGGCAGGGACAGAAATACAAGTTTGTGTGGCAAGGGTCCTCCTCGACCTCAGCGCTGCCTTTGACACCATCGATCACACCATCCTCCTCACCCGACTTGAATCCACCTTTAACGTTACCGGCACTGCCCTCTCTTGGATTAAATCATACCTCTCTGACAGACGCCAGTTCATCTCCATCAATAAGTGCAAATCCCCCACTGCTCCCCTCCCCCAAAGTGTCCCCCAAGGTTCAGTTCTTGGCCCCCTCCTCTTCATCCTTTACCTGTCCCCCCTCGGTCACTTAATCCGCCGTCATGGTCTCCAATTCCACTGCTTCGCCGATGACATCCAGCTTTTCATCTCCACCAAGTCCGTCTCCACCGACACCCACTCTATCCTGACAAACTGCATCACTGAAATAAAATCCTGGCTTCAAATCAACTTCCTTAAGCTTAACTGTGATAAATCTGAAATAATCATCATTGGCCCAAAAACGCTCACAAAATCCACCCATAACTTTGCCCTCAACATCGACGGTATCCCAGTATCCACCTCCCCTCACATCCGGAATCTTGGCGTCATCTTTGACCAAACCCTCTCCTTCGACAAATACACTAAACAGATCACAAAGTCAGCCTTCTTTCACCTGAAAAACATTGCCCGTCTCCGCTCATCCCTCTCCTCCACGGCTGCAGAAACCCTCATCCACGCCTTCATCACCTCCCGTCTGGACTACTGCAATAGCCTCCTCTATGGTTCACCCTCAAAAATCACCAATAAACTCCAATACATTCAGAACTCCGCTGCCCGTCTACTCACCCATTCCCGGATCCGTGACCACATCACCCCCGTCCTTTACAAGCTTCACTGGCTCCCCATCCCCCAGAGAATCTAGTACAAAATCCTCCTCTTGACATACAAAGCCCTCCATAACCTGGCCCCATCCTACCTGGCTGACCTCCTCTCCAGACACACTCCCACCCGCAACCTCCGCTCTGCTGGTACCAACCTCCTGACCCCTCCATCCGGACCAAATTCAGATCCTGGGGGGACAGGGCCTTCTCCATCGCTGCTCCCACCCTCTGGAACTCACTACCTCACACCATCAGAGACTCCTCCTCACTCACCACATTCAAAACATCACTAAAGACCCACCTGTTCAACACTGCATTCAACATTCAATCCACAGCATTTAACCCCTGACTATCTCTTCTCCTCCCTCCTTTTGCTTTAAATATTTCCCTATTGATTCTTGTCTTTTTGCAATTTTGCAATTGCAAGAAACCCCTCAAACATCGCACAGCTGAAAGAATTCTGCATGGAGGAGTGGTCAAAAATTTCTCCCCAGTCGATGTCGGAGACTGGTCGACAGTTATAAGAAACGCTGACTTGAGGTTGTTTCTGCCAAAGGGGGCAATACCACCTATTAGAGCCAAGGGTGTACTTAGTTTTTCCACATGCAAAATTTGCATTTATGTTTAGTTAAATTATACAATGGACTACAAAATGTAAATGTTTCATGATATTTGTTATATTATATCACCTTTATCTATCAATATTGTTGCCTCAAAAAAGAGAACCATGACAATCACAACTACCAATGGGCAGGGTACAGCCCGAAGTGGAGATCGGTTTCTGAGGTTTGGGACATGGAATGTAGGGACAATGACAGGGAGATCAGGAGAAGTGGTGGAAGTATTGGTCAGAAGAAGAGTGGACATATGTTGTGTGCAAGAGACGAGATGGAAGGGAAGTGGTGTGAGAATGGTGATGGGTAGGCAGGGACAGAAATACAAGTTTGTGTGGCAAGGGTGCCCGGAGGGCGTGAATGGTGTTGGTGTCCTGTTTTCTGAGGGGTTTGTAGACAGTGTGGTGAGTGTGACTAGAGTGAGTGATAAGTTGATGATGGTGAAAATGATGATTGGAAAGCTCTTGGTGAACGTCATCTCGGGATATGCTCCGCAGGTTGGTCGAAGCGATGAAGAGAAGGACAAGTTCTGGTGTGCGATAGAGAAGCTGATGGAAAACGTGAAAGATGAGGAAGTTGTTGTGGTAGGAGGAGACCTGTTGTGGTAGGTAGGAAGTTGTTGTGGTAGGAAGAAAATAACAAAAAAAACCCCACGATTTTGGTCGAGATGAGCAGGTGGACAAACGAATGTGCTCTCGATGTTTGTTCATCCATCACTTGACACACCTCATTCCCTGATGATGCTCTTGTACTTCCTCCGCAATCACGCACCACTCCTTCCTTCCACCGGCAAGTGATCATAAGTAAACTAGAGAGTTCAGAGAACACCTTACTCCCCGCAATCTTGAGAAAAAGGACATGCTGATGGTAATAAATTGTCGTTTCAAATCTTGCTTTGCCTTTGCTCGCATGATATGTTTCGTTTGAGCCGGGATTTTGTCCAAATCTCGATTTCCCCAAAGCTGAGAGCATGAGCTCATCAAATTGAATTGGTCGAGATGGGGTCATATTTTGTCCAAGCACTACTAAACTGGAGGTTTTTCGAAACTAGAGGTCAAAAAGGTAATTTGTATTCCACAGTGTTCAAGTATTTAATTCATTTGAAATAAAAAGTTTTAAAGGTTCTAGAAACTATTTTTTTCGTTAGTTTAGCGCCATTGATCGTTTTGCACCACCTTATTTAACACGTTTTCTTTTGTATTTTTGTATACAAGATCGAGGCTCGTGAAAGAGCTAACATTAATCTCACAAAAAGTCAAACCGACACATAAAACACAAAATTAGGGGAGCGGTAGACAAGATGGGGAGAGAGGGGGAAGGACACAAACACAACATTTGAGAGCAGGGACATCGAGAGAACTGTGGAAGGGAGAGGGCTTGGGGGGAGGTCGGAAAGGTATACAACATATTGTTACGTGCTCCTCCCCGACCTCCTGGTCTCGATATACCACCGAACCCCGAGAGGAGTCATGGCAGAAAGAATAGTTATTCAGCTTCAAACCATCAAATGAATCAAATCAAATCAAATCAAATGAATGAATGAATGAATGAACCAAATGAATGAATCAAATGAATGAAACCATCAAATGAAACAATCAAATCAATAAGGAAACCACACCAATGTTTGTCAATGAACAAATAATATATTACAAGCACACAAGAATAACCATACAACAATGGTGGCAATCAACCCTTCAGTCAAGATCTTAAGATGGTAACCTAGCTGAAACTCAGGGCACCCCCAGGGACTGAAACCGTTCCCTTCTCAATGTCTCTAGAATACCATGGTGCTCCCGGCGAGGAGGCGGGTAAGGAGATGTAGGCAAGGCGGGGACCGTCACGTGGTCCCAGCAAACCCCAGTTGGCGGTGGAAAGAGGAATCCCAAAGACGCGATCCAAACGGGCACATACACCGGGCAGTCGCGAACCGCACCGTATTCTTCAAAGGCCGCTGTCGCGCGCACACATCCTCGGCAAGCCACCGGAGGGCGGGACCAGCGGACGCGGCTGCACAAGGTTCCGCGAACGACGCGCGAGGTCCTCGGAATGGCGGACGGCTCTTCCTCCAGCCGCAGCCTCTAGGCGAAGATTCTCCAGAATCTCACACCTGTACCTGGCTTCGCAGGCTTTTCCACAACTCCAACGATCGCCACTCGCTCGAGATTCCTGTCCAGGACTCAAAGTTCACTCGCCATGTACGCTCGACCACGCCAGGTACGGAGCTTTTACAAAAACGCCTCCTTTTCCTTCTGCCTCACGCGCTCTTTCTCTTCGCTCCACCTCTTCCGGTGTACTATCCGATTTCTGGCATCCTTTTTATCATGAGCGCTTTTAAACCTTTTAACCACAATAACCCTTTCCTTAAGCCTCAATAAGCACAATACCTAGAACCAACAATGATAATAATAACAACAATAATAATTAGTGCCAAATCCGTAACACTTCCCCCCCTCAAGAACACTTCCCGTAACACTTCCTTCCCCCCCTTCATTTTTTTACGGATCACAAATTCAAAGAATGTTGAATGAACAAGGAATCTTGTCGAGAAAGATGTGTGTGTTGTGTGTGTGTGTGTGTGTGTGTGTGTGTATGTGCATGTGCGTGTGCGTGTGCGTGTGCGTGTGTGTGTGTGTGTGTGTATGTGTGTGTGTGCATGTACAGTCAAGTGAAAAAGTAAGTACACCCCATGTAAAGTTTTGACTTTTTCAACATATTTCAACATGCAGCTATTTGATCTTCATTTCAACGATATTGATACAACAACAACAACAACAACATGCATTTTAAGGCCATTTTCCCTGCTGGAGTGGGGGTTAGCCTTGCGGTCCCCATGACAATCTTCTCCATATTGCCCTATTTTCTGCATCTCTCCTTGTTAACCCCTTTGCCCGCATTTCTTCTTCCACCATCTTTAGCCAAGTCTTTCTCGGTCTTCCCCGTCCTCTACTTCGGTTTACATTCATTTCCATCACTCTTCTCAACTAGTCACTTTCATCCTTCCTCAACACATGACCAAACCATCTCAACCTGTTCCTCTTCACAGCATCAATCACAGGCTCTATTCCCATCATCTTTCACAATTCATCATTTGTCTTCCTGTCTCTCAACGATACTACGCACATCCACCGAACCATTCACATTTCCACCCTTTCCAGCCTTCGTTGCTGCTCGACATTCATGACCCATGTCTCGCTCCCATAAATCATAACACTTCTCACACATGCAGCATACACCTTTCCCTTCAGCTTCAGCGACACTTCCCTCCTCATCAGCACGCCACTCAGTTCCCGAAACTTCTTCCATGCACATCTCACTCGAGCAACCGTTGCCGTGTCTGATCCACCTTCTCCATTCAGCATGTATCCGAGGCAGCAAAATGTTTTCACACCTTCCAGCTTCACACCGTCTCCAAGATCCAACTCAACATTTCCTCCATCTGCAGCTCCCTCTGTGCGCACCTTACATTTGAATGTAGCTGCCACACTGGTTAATGACCCTCTCAGACCACTACATTTTTGATGAACCCACTCAGCGCACATTGTACATTGAATGGAGTTCACTCCGACACCCTTCCTGCACACAGCACGTGGCCACTTCCCAGTTCTTTCCACCTCACCACATGCTTTACCACTTGCCATCACCTTCGTCTTTCCTATATTCACCTTCAGACCTTTTGTCTCCATACATTCCTTCCACTTGTTCATCTTTTCCTTCAGTCCATCCATACTTTCCGCAATCAACACCAGATCATCTGCATACAACACAACTCCCACGGTAAACCGTCCTTTACGTTCTGAGCCAGCACCTCCATCACAGCTACAAATAGTAGTGGACTTAGTACCGACCCCTGATGCACTCCCACCTTCACCTCAAACTCACCACTGTTCCCGTCCTTCGTCCTTACAGCTGTGCGCGCTCTTTTGTACATTGCCATCACTACTCTGATCAACCATTCCTCCACTCCGAACTTCCTCAATGCCCATGTCAATACTTCGCGTGGAACCCTATCGAATGCTTTCTCCAGATCAACAAACCCAAGAAACAACTTATTCCTCTTCTCCATGTACTTCTCCTGCAACTGCCTCACAATAAAGAGCGCGTCTGTCGTTCCTCTTCCTGGCATAAATCCAAACTGCATTTCGTCGATCTTCACCTTCTTCCTTATCCTCCTCTCCAACACCCTTTCGAATACCTTCATTCCATGCTCCAATAACTTTATCGCTCGGTACGAGCCACACTCCGGAGGGTCACCTTTCCCCTTGTATAGAGGGACGAGGGTACTCAGTTCCCAATCCACTGGAATGCGGCCTTCTTTCACCACCAGATTACAGATCTCTGTCATTCTCTTCACACCCCAACTTCCTGCTGCCTTCAACATATCTCCCACAACTCCCGTCGGCCCTCCCGCTTTTCTACTCTTCATCGCTTTTATCGCTTCCTCAACTTCCTTCTCAGTTATCCTCTCTGCCGGTCCTAAAACTGGGTTACTCTCTACGTTGCCATCCCATTCATTCTCTGTATTCAACAGCATTTCCATGTATCTTTTCCATCTTCCTTTAATTCCATCTGGGTCCACAACGATTTGTCCCACTTCATCCTTCAAGCAACTCACCCCCATCACATCACACCTCTCTTTCGCTATCTACTTTGCAATCCTGAATACCGCTCTCTGACCCTCTTCCGAATCCAAGAGTTCTCCGAACATTTTCCGACATGCCTCCTGCGCCTTTGCTACCTCTTTCTTTGCAGCCTTCTTGGCTGCCTTATAACTTTCAGGCTCTGCTTTTTCTGCTCCCGTACCCTTCGCCTTCTGCCACTCCTTGAACTTCTTCCTCTTCGAGTCAATCCTCTTTCCAACTTCATCATCCCACCACCATGTTTCCGAGTGCCTCGGTGGTCCTTTTGTCCATCCACATACCTCACCAACGGCTCCCAATTGACTATCTTTCATTGACATCCAACCACGTTCAAGCTCAACCACATCATCCTCTACCCTACTCAGCCTCTCTTTTAATGCCTCCCTTACTGTCACCTGTTTCAACCTTCATTCTCGGTTGGTACTTCACCCGCCGAGCTCTCCTCGCACCTTTCACCCTTATGTCGCAGACAACCAAGTGGTGCTGTGAACCAGCCTCCTCCCCCGGGATCACCTTTGTGTCCCGGAGGTGCCCCCTATCTTGCCTACGCACCATCAGGTAGTCAACGGTTGTCGTCGACCCACCTGACGTGTATGTAACAAGCTTATTATCCCCTGTCTGGAACTGAGTGTTACAAATCAACAAATCAGCTCCATCAGCAAACTCCAAGATCCTTTCACCTTCTCCATTTCTCACACCATATCCTTAACCCCCATGAACTCCCTCAAAACCGTCCATACTCCTTCCCACATGTCCATTTAGGTCTCCTCCTACCACAACAACTTCCTCATCTTTCACGTTTTCCATCAGCTTCTCTATCGCACACCAGAACTTGTCCTTCTCTTCATCGCTCCGACCAACCTGCGGAGCATATCCCGAGATGACGTTCACCAAGAGCTTTCCAATCATCATTTTCACCATCATCAACCAATCACTCACTCTAGTCACACTCACCACACTGTCTACAAACTCCTCAGAAAACAGGACACCAACACCATTCACGCCCTCCGGGCACCCTTGCCACACAAACTTGTATTTCTGTCCCTGCCTACCCATCACCATTCTCACACCACTTCCCTTCCATCTTGTCTCTTGCACACAACATATGTCCACTCTTCTTCTGACCAATACTTCCACCACTTCTCCTGATCTCCCTGTCATTGTCCCTACATTCCATGTCCCAAACCTCAGAAACCGATCTCCACTTCGGGCTGTACCCTGCCCATTGGTAGTTGTGATTGTCATGGTTCTCTTTTTTGAGGCAACAATATTGATAGATAAAGGTGATATAATATAACAAATATCATGAAACATTTACATTTTGTAGTCCATTGTATAATTTAACTAAACATAAATGCAAATTTTGCATGTGGAAAAACTAAGTACACCCTTGGCTCTAATAGGTGGTATTGCCCCCTTTGGCAGAAACAACCTCAAGTCAGCGTTTCTTATAACTGTCGACCAGTCTCTGACCGACTGGGGAGAAATTTTTGACCACTCCTCCATGCAGAATTCTTTCAGCTGTGCGATGTTTGAGGGGTTTCTTGCATGCACAGCTCGTTTCAAATCCCCCCACAACATCTCGATGGGATTTAGATCCGGGCTTTGACTTGGCCATTCCAGAACCCTCCATTTCTTTCTTTTCAGCCATTCCTTGGCTGATTTACTGATATGTTTAGGGTCATTGTCATGTTGCAAGGTCCACCTTCGGTTGAGCTTCAACTTTCCGACAGATGGTCTCACATTATCCTCAAGCTACCTGGAGTTCCCTCTGTTTTGGCTATCTTCAGTTCCTTCGTGACCTCTTAATGGTATTCATTGCTTCCCAAGAAATAGTGTAACATCAACGATGCTTCCGTGATACTCGCGTCTTTCCTTGAATCATTAGCTTGTCTATGTCTAGTCGGTATGTCAAGCTCATTGACATCAACAGTGGCAAGAGCTACCTTTATGTCCCGTGATGACATTCTGGGGTTCTTAGAGACTTCTTTCAGCATCTTGCGGTCTGCTCTTGGGCTGAACTTGCTGGGGCGGCCTGGCCTGAACAAGTTGGCAGTTGATTGGATTCTTCTCCACTTGTCGATGATCTTCCGGACAGTCGAATGATTGATTTCAAATTGTTTGGAGATCTTTTTAAATCCCTTCCCAGACTCGTAGGCATCTATAAATCTTCTTTCTCAAGGCCTCAGAGATCTCTTTTGATCTAGGCATGGTGACGCTGCACACTTCAACAACAAAGGGGAAACCAAACTAAATGTCTGAGGTTTAAATAAGACAGGTTCCTCCAAGATCCTCTCTGACGATGTTCTAATCATTTGCACCTGAGCTGGTGCACCTGATTCTAATTTTAGGAATTTGAAGTAGTGATAAATGTAGGGGTGTACTTACTTTTTCCACATGTGAAATTTGCATTTATGTTTATTTAAATTATACAATGGACTGCAAAATGTAAATGTTTCATGATATTTGTTGTATTATATCACCTTTGTCTGTCAATATTGTTGAAATGAAGATCAAATAGCTGTATGTTGAAATATGTTGAAAAAGTCAAAACTTTACATGGGGTGTACTTACTTTTTCAGGTGAGTGTGTGTGTGTGTGTGTGTGTGTGTGTGTGTGTGTGTGTGTGTGTGTGTGTGTGTGTGTGTGTGTGTGTGTGTGTGTGGCAGGAGTGGGTGTGGTTTTGCATGGATGTGTTTTTGTTTGAGTGGTGCATGTTGTAAGGGTGGTCGTCTTGTTTTTATTTGTTTTGTTTTTTGGTGTGTGAGTGAGTGGATGAGGGGCTGTGGATTCTGGGAGTGGAGGTGGTGGGGCGGGGGAGGGTGTTGGGAACGTGCAGGGGCGGGAGGTTGTAGGATCATGTGAGGGGCTTCAGGGGTACCGTGAACCAGGCGCATAAAAATTATTTCAGCACTTGTTACCATCAAAACGAAAAGTAGAAATCGATTGGATGTCGAACATGACATGCGTGTTGCCTTGTCAAAGACCACTCCCCAATTTCATCTTCTTATTGAAGCCAAACAACAACAGCCTTCTCACTGAAATGTACTTTTGAGCAGAATTGAAGTTTATTTTTTGTTTAATTTGCACAATTTGTATATATTTCATTTTATTCAGGGAATGGTCATTGATTTTTGCATGAAAAAAGTGAGATATATTCTTTGTAAAGATTGTTTTTTATTCTGATTATGACGGAATGTGAAGGAAATAATTTTCCTATGCAATAACATTTATTCATTGTATGCACAATTTTGTGTTTATGTGCTCATGTGCATTTTTCTGGGGAGGGGTCGTAGCTTTCACCAGATTCTCAAAGGGGTCCATGACTCAAAAAAGGTAAAGAACCCATGGTCTCAGGGATGACTCGGCGGGGCTTGATCCACCGACGTCCCCCCACATGTAGCGGCCACTCTCATCAATA
>NC_136272.1:76045463-76066428 GCF_964187855.1 Myxine glutinosa
TGTTAGCTGCATCGCTGGCTATGTAGTTCGCATGATGAAGAAGAGAATCGACTGCGTGTCTTGTGCGATAGCACTTACTACTTCAGATGGTAGTTGCCATAATTTATTGAGGATGAAAGACCACGGGGCCTCCAGAAAGCATCATCAAGCGTCATTGCCACATGCTTGGAAACAGATATATGTTTTCAACGACTACTGAGGACGACAAATGGGAATCTTCCTCGAGGATCCGGAATTTCAGTTGCAGTATCCATGGCTGTTATGAGCAATACTGTTCATATGGACTTATTTCCTGAACTGCACTCACACCAGTTTGAAACTGCAGTGGAAGATAATCATATTCACAAACTCGTGAAGATAGCAGCTTCTTGTTATTGTTGAATCAAACTCTGTCATCTTGGGAAAAAGGAGACGGAAGCCATCACCGGAGAGAAAGTCAGGAAGCAGATGCCCAAACTGATTTTGTTCGAGCACCAGTGAGATTATAGAACACACATGATACAGTGTACACATGTTGCTATTTTATATTCTGTAATTATAATTTATCATAATTTGGCAATATCCTGACATGTCTTGGAGGAGAATAACAAAAATATTTACTCTGACCATCATGTTTCCCTGCCCAGAAGTACAACTCAGAAGTTAGTTTTCACTATACTCTTCCGATTCTGATTCTTTGATAAATGGATGCAATTTATTTTCAATGGTACGCACTTCAGTAAGAATATTGTGCCATGTGGAATGAAAAAACAAAAAAAACAAAAGCAACACTTGACCACAAATATGGTACGTATACAAGTATTCACATACCAATTTATTTTGCAGATCCATGTTATGAAAAAGCAAACGCAGTCCTATTTCCTATTCTTAAAATTTTAAAAATATATTTAATTACTATTAATATTTAATATTAATATCAATATTATTTAATTTATTTAATTATTTAATATTTAATATTATTATTTATTATGAGAATATTTAATTTATTTAATATTAAATATTTAATTAGAGGGAATTTAAAGAATTTAATATTTAATTATCAGCATATTTCCGACGAAAATTCCACCTCCCACTTAATTTTATTGCATTCCGAATTGATTTTAATCCGTTCCAGGGTTGAAAAAGCGTTATTACAGGATTGATGAAATGCCATCGTACGCTGCTTCCGGTTATAAAAACCGCAGCAGTCGATTTGAATGAAGAGGAGGAATCACATTACATCGGTAAATGACATTCGTTTTGGGGAATCGAGGGGGAGCAAAGATGGCGGACAAATGGCTTCAAAAAGAGCTTCCCTTCCGATCCAGTTGGCAGAGAGATCAGTGGGCCGGGCTAGGCCCCTTTCGCGATAAATCTTCTTCTTCTTTAAAAAAAATTATCTTGAAGTACAACTTATGCACTTAATAGGAATATCTGACTGACTGCAACACATGCTTTGAAAATTCTCTCTGGCGGGGCCCGACAGAAGAAAGAACAAGGAACCGTTGAGCACTAACTGTACTGGGCTCGCGTCAGACCGATGTACAGAAGATTAAATTCATTCAAAAAGAACCTGGGAAACGCCGGGTGCATTCAGCTCATCATAAATAAATGATAAACTACACGAATGAGGTGATGACGTCGATTTCCTGAGGCGATTCCGAACATTGATTAGCACACGATACTCGACATGAAAAGAGAAAATTCACTTAATGCTGTGAAAACCCGTGTGAGATACCTTCGTTGCGACCTCTTCTTGAAAAGACGCATCTTGGGAAATAAAATACGTTCGGGGGAGTTGGGGTGGAGAGAATTTCGAGGAAACAACTCGCAAACTGACGAAGACACGTCCAGCACCACGAGATATCCGCATCGAAATGACCGTTTCAATGTTGTTGTTCCTTAGTTACCACGTGATACATTTGTGACGTCAGCCTTCCGAGTCCTTAAATAATGAGACGCTTAAACACGATGAGATTGGTGGTTTTTAAGACTTCATCATCGTTATTTATAAAAATTTTAAAGAAATCAATCGTTATATATTTATTTTGGGGAAGTTATATATTTATTTTGGGGAAGTTTCTTTCAGCGTAGCTTCGGACACCGGAAGGCTCTGGAGACTATTTCGATATTGAGCATGATGATAGTAATGTCAATTTTAAAATCCTTTCTTGAATTAATACATTGTAATTATTTTAATAGAAGGTGTTATTTCCATTTGACCTCTTCAACCTTCCCGCACGAACACCCCTCCCCCGATAATCAGCATATGACGTCACTATACTTACGATCCGCCATTTTGGATCCATCTTACCAGGGACAGCTTGAGGATAATTGATTACCAGAGACAGCAAACTAAACGAAACCACGTGGATTATATCATCGTTTCTACTTTTGTTACAACTAGCAGGAACCCGTGGAACAGGGTTCCACGTAAACCCTCTCCCCGCCCCCCCCCCCCCCCCCCCATTTATTTGGGCAGTGTATAGGCAACAAAGTGCTGCCTCGCATGCGCCCAGACGTTTGGGTTCACTGCTAACAATCCAGTGTCAATTTTCGTCATCCGCACACTTATTGCCAAAAATAATGTTATGAAATTGTTTTATGTTCTCAGAGATCAGACGTTGAAGGGAAAATAAAAGATAAATTGCAAAATGAAAGTGTCAATGATGGTGAAAAAAAGCCACAATCAGGAAACTCGAACGTCACTCGGTGGAGAGCATACCTCAGCCAGATGAACAGTTTACGTTTTATATCCCAGAGTAGACCAGAAAATCATAACACAGAATCATATTTAATCAAAATCATCCGTCCACAACTTTTTAAGATATCCTGCTATATATCGTTTTTCGCCCAATCACTCAATGGTGAAGAATCACTTAAAAAATTCTAGTAGCCGGATCCGGATCTTCACCAAAATTGAATCGACTCATCCTTATCACACACACAACCTGTCCAATACGTTTCGTCCAAATCCATCCATATTTTTTTTAGATATCTTGCGATGTATCAGTTTGGCCCAATCTTCCAATGGTGAAGATTCACTTAAAAAATAAATAATTCTCATATCCGAATCCATATTCAGATCTTCACCAAAATCGAATCGAATTGTCCTTCTCAGATACCCAACCTGTCCACCAAGTTTAGTCCAAATCCCTCCATAATGTTTTGAGATATCCTGCTATGTATCGTTTTTGGCCCGATCTCCCAATGGTGAAGAATCACCTAAAAAAATTCTACTAGCCGGATCCGGATCCGGATCTTCACCAAAATCGAATCATTTCGTCCTTGTCACATACGCTACATATCTGCCAAATTTCGTCCGAAATCGTCCAAATCACAACTTTTTGAGATATTTTGTTCACAAACTCGCAGACAAACAGATAAACAGACAGGGGTGAAAACATAACCTCCATCCATCCACCTTTGGTGGCGGAGGTAACAAACGTGTTGTTCAATCCATCTCACGAAAACTAACGTTGCTCGTTAACGTCGCAGGCGAATCACCAATTGAACCATTTGCATAATTTATGCTTTGTGTTGGTGAAAAATAGTGATAATCAGAAAAATTGTCGTGTTATAACATGAAACGGATGAACGTATTTCAATAAACCCAACTACAGTGGATTCGGGTAACTGCCGGGAGTTTGTGATCCAAAAATTATTATTTTCATTTTTTTACGGATCACAAATTCAAAGAATGTTGAATGAACAAGGAATTTTGTCGAGAACGGTGTGTGTGTTGTGTGTGTGTGTGTGTGTGTGTGTGTGTGTGTGTGTGTGTGTGTGTGTGTGTGTGTGTGTGTGTGTGTGTGTGTGTGTGTGTGTGTGTGTGTTGTGTTATGTTGTTTGTGTGGTGTGTGTGTGTGTGTGTGTGTGTGTGTTTGTGTATGTGTGTATGTGTATATGTGTGTGCATGTGTGTGTGCATATGTATATATGCGTGCATGTGTATATGTGCGTGCATTTGTACATGTGTGTGCATGTGTATATGTGTGAGCATGAAGGAGCTGCGCTCCAACGCGAGTCGAAAGAATTGACGCGACCAAAGACGGAATTCGTCCGAGTTGCTTTATTGAAACAAAACAGCTCAGGTATTCTGACAAGCCCGTTTATCGGGCAGCAATATATATATACATTTATGCCGGGGCGTTTGCCCGGGAAAACCGAGACCGGGCATGCCCGGGCGTCCTGGACGCGGCCTGGCAAGTCGAGGCTGGGCGTGCCCGGGCGCTCTGGGCGAGCCCTGGAAAGGCGAGAGCGGGCATGCCCGGGAAAGACGAGACCGGGCGTGCCCGGGAGGTTCGGGCGTTCCCAGGAACAGCGAGTCCGGGCATGCCCAGGAGAGGCGCGTCTGGGCCCGTCCGGACGAGCCCGGCATGGCGATCGCGCCCTGGCCGCGTCCTGGCAGGTGCAAGGCGATTGTGTACATTCAGCGGGAACCGCTACACACGCCCCTCCAGAATCGACCTGCACCGGCAGGGTCAATTTAAGGGGGGTCCGGATGACCCGGCCGAAGCGACCCCTGGAGGGTCGTGGTGGGGGGTCCGATCTGGTGGTGGGTGGTCGAGCGGGGGGAACTGTGGACGGGGGGCGGCCTCGCCACGGAGGAAGGGCCAACCGTGGTGGTCGGTCGACGTCCACGTGCGCCGGTTTGAGGCGGTCCACAGAGATCCGGTCCGACCGGCCGCCGACGTCGACGACGAAGGATTTGTTGCCCCGTCGCAGGACCCGGAAGGGCCCGTCGTACGGCGGCCGGAGTGGCGGCCGGAGTGGCCCCCGGTGCGCGTCATGACACACAAAGACGTACTCCGCTGTGCGAAGCGCCGGGGGGACGTAGGACTGGGAGCCACCGTGGCGGGACGTTGGCACGGGGGCAAATCGTCGGGCGGCCTCCTGGAGGTCCGAGCGCTGGTGTGCGGCGGACCAGGGACTGGTAGCGTCGGGCACGAACTCGCCCGGGACGCGTAGCGGCTGGCCGTAGACGAGCTCGGCGGCGGACGCCCGGAGGTCCTCCTTGGGGACCGTGCGGAGGCCCAAAAGGACCCACGGCAGCCGGTCGGTCCAACCATCGTCCTGAAGGCCGGCCATGAGTGCGGCCTTCATGGAGCGGTGAAACCGCTCGCACAACCCATTGGCTTGGGGGTGGTAGGCCGTGGTGCGGTGCAGCGTGACCCCCAATGAGCGGGCGACCGCGCCCCAAAGTTCGGACGTGAACTGTGGGCCGCGGTCGGATGAGATGTCCGCCGGTGCGCCGAAGCGCGCGACCCAGGTGGCGATGAACGCCTGCGCCACGTCGGCGGTGGAGGTGGAGGTGAGGGGCACGGCCTCCGGCCACCTGGTGGTCCTGTCCACCATGGTGAGCAGGTGGGTGAACCCCTGCGATGGGGGCAGGGGACCCACCAGGTCCACGTGGACGTGGTCGAAACGCCGTGCAGGCACGGTGAAAGGTGCTAGCGGGGCCTGGGTGTGGCGGTGGACCTTGGCCCGCTGGCAGGCCGTGCAGGCGTTGGCCCAGTCACGGACGTTCCGTCGAAGGCCGTGCCAGACGAAACGCGCCGACACCAGCTTCTGAGAAGCTTTTCGGCCTGGGTGAGAAAGGCCGTGGATGGAGGCGAAGATGCGGCGCTGCCAGGAAACGGGCACGATGGGGCGAGGCTGGCCCTGGGAGACGTCGCAGAGCAGGACGGTGCCCGCGAAGGGGATGTCGGCCAGGCGGAGGCCCGTGTCCGCCACCCGGAGGGCCTGCACCGAGGTGTCGGTGGACTGGTCGGCCGCCATGAGCGTGAAGTCCACGCCGAGGTGGACCGCGTTCGTGCTGGCCCGAGAAAGACAGTCGGCCACGGCGTTGTCTTTGCCGGCGACGTGCCGGATGTCCGTGGTGAATTCCGACACGGCGGAGAGGTGGCGCTGCTGGCGGGCCGACCACGGCTCCGTGACTTTGGCCATTGCGTAGACCAATGGCTTGTGGTCGACGAAAGTCGTGAACGGGCGGCCCTCCAGGAGGTGTCGGAAATGGCGAACGGCCAGGAATAGACCGAGCAGCTCGCGGTCGAACGTGCTGTATTTTAACTCGTTCGGCCGGAGTTGCCGACTAAAAAAGTGAGTGGCTGCCAAACCCCGTCCACCCATTGTTCATGGACGGCGCCCACCGCATAGTTGGAGGCGTCCGTAGTGAGGGCGATGGGCGCGTTGAGCACCGGGTGAGCCAGCAGCGTTGCGTCGGCGAGGGCCCGTTTTGCGCTCGCGAAGGCCGCGTCCATGGCCGCGGACCAAACGATGTCATGCTTGGCCGGCTTGCCCCGGAGGGCCTCGTAAAGGGGCCGCATGAGCTGAGCAGCGCGGGGCACGAATCGGTGATAAAAATTCACCATGCCGAGGAACTCTTGTAGGGCCTTGATGGAACGGGGACGCGGGAACGTGGTGATGGCCTCGACCTTGGTCGGCAGCGGCACGGCCCCAGTCTTGGTGATGCGGTGGCCCAAAAAGTCAACGGTCGTCGTGCCGAAGTGGCATTTGGCCGGGTTGACAATTAAGCCGTGCTCGCTGAGGCGACCGAACAATGTTCGGAGGTGGAGGAGGTGCTCGGCGCGGGACGTGCTGGTGTTACGTGGTCCTCCCGGTGACTACCTGGTCTCGGTGACCCCCGGACCGTGAGAGGAACTCCGCCAGAAAGATCTATGGTTTATACGCTTTCGTAACGCAATCAATATGAATTCCGGTCAAGAAGAAACCCCACACCAAGGATCCGGAATAATCAATAATGTATTCCCCGAGCAATCAACAACCATCAACAATCAACAATCAATATTACAAAGATGGCCATCTTATATATGTGTCCCCCCCTTTCCCCACTCACGACCACTGGTGTCACTGTCCCTCACAATGTCTCTCTTCTCCGCACATGGACGGTTGAACGAACCCCGGGCGGACGTGCTCCAAACGTGCACGTCTCGTACCGGGGACAGCTGCTGCAGCGCACACCTCCTTGCCAAGCAACGGGGCAAAACCAAGCGCGGCTTGCAACGCGCGCGAGGCCCAAGGTGCGACCCGTACGCGTCCTTGTAGATGGTGAGGCGAACTGTGCCGGACGCTTGGTTCCGTGCACGAACCCACGGCGACTTGACGTGTAAATGGGTAATTACCCCGCGCAGGTAACTCCTTGCGCCAGACGGGCTTTCAAACGCAGCGTCCCCCCCACGCTGCTCAATATCGATCCCGCTCGCGTCGGAGCTCGGCGAGGAAGAGGAAGGAGATCGCCGCTTCTCCCGGACCTCGTGTCTTTTCTTCTTCCGTTTCAGGTCTCCTTTTTCCCAGAAGGGCTCCTGACCCTTTAATCACAACAACCTTTAATCGCCTACACATTAATAAGCAAAGACCTGAATAGTAATTCACATCAATTCACATAAATCCGTAACACTCCCCCCCTTCAAGAAAGAAAGTTTGAACCCAGCGAAAACTTTCTTTGCCGGCCAACTTGGATAAACAAACCAGATAACTCACCCCCCTCCAAATCATCAGTTCCCCCCGGGCACAATTATCACTTAAAAATAAAGCAACAAAATTTCACAAAAACCCCCAGATTAATTCACTCTGGACAAAGCGTCCGCCACGACATTGTCCCGGCCCCTTACATGTTCAATTTCCAAGTTGAACCCCTGCAAAGCCAAACTCCATCTCATCAACCTCTGATTTTTATTTTTCATTCTTTGAATGAAGGTTAAGGGGTTGTGATCCGTAAAGACCTTTATGGGAAAGGACGTGATTCCTAAATACACCTCATAATGTTGAAGCCCTAGCAGGAGAGCCAGGGTCTCTTTCTCCACGGTGGCATAATTTGCCTGATGTTTATTGAACTTTTTGGAGTAGTAGCACACGGGGTGGTCCACCCCATCCTCATCTTCCTGTAACAAGACTGCTCCAGCCCCTACATCGCTTGCATCTACGGCCAACTTGAAAGGTGCTTGAAAGTCCGGAGCGGTTAGGACCGGAGAGCTCATTAGTATCGCTTTGATGTGGGCAAAGGCCGCCTGACATTTGCCATCCCAAACGAATGGGGTCTCCTTTCTCAACAAACTCGTTAAAGGGGCTACCACATCCGAAAAATTCTCACAGAACCGCCGGTACCACCCCGCCATACCTAAGAATCTCATCAGCTCTTTCTTCCCCTTTGGGACTTGGAAGCAATCGATAGCTTCCACCTTGGCGGTCACTGGTTGTACCTGACCCTGCCCTACTACATGGCCGAGGAACACTACCTGTGCTCTTACAAACTCACTCTTGGCTAAGTTGATGGTCAGCCCTGCTTCGGACATCGTCTGAAAAAATGCATGGATTTGCTTAATGTGGTCTTCCATGGTCATGGTGTGGATGATTACATCATCCAGATATGCCTCCACCCCCTCCAGGTCTGCAATGAGCCTATTAATCAGTCGTTGAAATGTAGCCGGCCCGTTCTTCAATCCAAAGGGGAGGACCTTGTACTGATATAACCCATTCGGAGTGACCAAAGCTGAGATTTCTTTGGCTCTATCGGTAAGAGGAATCTGCCAATACCCTTTCAGCAAGTCAAATTTGGTAACAAATTTAGCTGGGCCTATTCGATCAATACAGTCGTCAATCCTCGGGAGGGGATAGGAGTCGGTCTTGGTCACTGCATTCACCCGTTTTAAATCTGTACAACACCGAAAGCTGCCATCGGGTTTCGGAACCAACACACATGGGGAGCTCCATTCACTGTTGCTTGGTTCGATGATGTCATTGTCCAACATATATTGCATCTCCTTTCGAAGATACTCCATCTTCACCGGGTTCATCCGATAGGGGTGTTGTTTCACCGGAGTGGCCTCCCCCACCTTGATATCATGATATACTAAGTCCGTACGACCAGGTACATCTGTGAACAAATGTTTAAATTCGAAAATTAGGCTGGACAGTTGTCCTTGCTGTTCCCTCGTTAAATGACCTAACTTCTCATTCAAATGACTCAACACTTCGGTGTTCGTCAATTTGGGGCAGGCCTGGTCATCCAAGTTATCAAACTTCACACCGGTGTCTCCGTCCATTTTCACCGGTACGACAGGTGAGACAGGAACTATGTCTTCCACCGGTTCCCTCTCATGATATTTCTTCAGTCGGTTGACATGACACAACTGTCGCTTTTTCCGTCAGTCGGGAGTGGTCACCACGTAGTCTGTCTCATTCACCCTCTCCTCAACTGCATAAGGACCGAAATATCTAGCCTGGAGGGGCTGACCTGGAACGGGAAGCAATACTAGCACCCGGTCCTGAGGACTGAAATTCCTTATCTGCGAGGTCTTGTCATGTCTCTCCTTCATTTTCCCCTGGGCCATTCTCAAGTTCCGTCGTGCCATGTCACAAGCCTTTGCCAATCGGTGTTTCACTGTGGACAGATACTCCACCATCGGTGTCCGGGACTCCTGTAGTAACCACTGTTCTTTCACCAATTTCAACGGTCCTCGCACTGCGTGTCCAAACACAAGTTCAAACAGCTGGGGTCCGGTAGAAGAGAGAGAGGTAGGGTCGATCCAGGACCAAAATGAGGGACAGGAGGAGAGCGAAGCAGTGAGGGCGGCAGGTTCGCAAAATAGCGCCGTCACGCACGAAGAAGCGGGCGCGCAAAATGGCGCCTCGCTGATCACCGCGCCAGCGACCGTGGCAGCGCCCCCGGTGGATTTGAACTTGTTTTTTATGCAAATGAAGGCCCTTATGGACAAGAATAATGAAGAAATGGAAAGCAGAATAATGATGGGAATGAGGGCTGATAGGGAACAAATGGGGAACCGGATGGATGCTCAGAGTGAGCAATTGGGGGTAATGGGGAACCAAATGGGGGTAATGGGGAACCAAATGGGGGTAATGAGGGACGCAGCGAGGGGTACTGGTGAGAAGTTAGACAATAATTTTGAGAAGTTAGACAAAAATTTTGAGGGGTTAGACAATGGGATAAAAGAGGTGAGACATGGGTTAGAGGGGGTAGAAAATAGAATGGCTGCCCAGGAGAATCAAATAGAGGGAGTGAAAAATGGGCTAGAGGGGTTAGAAAACACCATGGAAGGCAAATTAAGGAACATGAGGGACCAAGCGGAAAGGGAAGTTAACCAAATGGGGCAGCAGATAGAGGGGGTCAGAATGGGGGTAGAAACCAAACTGGATGCTCACAGGGAGGAAATGGAGCAGATGAGGGTGGCATCTGGGCAGGAGATGCAAGTGATGGGAGAAGAGATCAGAAGAGGAGTGAGTGAGGAGGTCGGAGGAGTGCGCGAGGAGGTGAGGCACTGTGAGGAGCACATGGAGAAGGAGGTGAGAAAGGGGACTGTAAAGTTACAAGGGGGCATAGAGGACCTGACGCAGGAGGTGGAGCAGCTGACGGTGGGACAGACGGAGTTAGTGGAGCAGGTTCAAAGGAACACTGCGGTATTAGGAGGTTTAAAGGCGACACAGAAAGAACTAAAAGATGACTTGGTAGCGACGAAGAGGGAATGTCAGATGGTACGTGAGGGACTGACAACGAGGTTGGACGAGGTGATAGAGGTAATGGAGACGAAGGACCGGCAGGTGAGGACGCACATGGAAACGGTCAAGGTAGCCTTGGAGGACGAGCTTGAGGAGACGTACCGGGGAATAAAAGAGGTGAGGCACAAATTAGAAGAAGTGGAAGAAGGGGTGAGCGAAATTAAGAAGCGACGGAGAGGGGATAACAAAGAGATAAAAGAGGAGATAAAAGAATTGGTCCAAAGTCTGTGTTTGGATCGTGATGTGCTCGTTAACCGGATGAGGGATTCGCAGGTGATGGAGGAGAAGCGAAGAGGAAGAGGACCCGGTGTAGGTGGTGACCAATATGGTCGTGCGTATGATGCGCCAGGTGATTTAAGAGGCTTGGGGGTCGAGATAGACCCGGGTGTTCGTGAGAGGCCGTTGGTGAAGTGTGCGACAGGTCTGGTGTGCGAAAAAGGAGGTGTGCAAGAAAGTCCGACTCTGGGGTGTGTGAGGAAAAAGTGCGTGCCAAGGAGTGAGTGTGCTGGCGAGAGTGAGTCGGTCGTAGCGCGTGTGCGAGGGAGCACATGGAAGCATGCTGTGGTGAGTGTTACAGAGGGTGTGACGGGAGAGTGTGCGCGAGGAAGGTGTGTGACGGACAGGTGCATGGGGAAAGAGTGCGCTGTCAAAGGCAAGGAAGAATGCACACCTGTGGTGAGTGTTACAGAGGGTGTGACGGGAGAGTGTGCGCGAGAAAGGTGTGTGACGGACAGGTGCATGGGGAAAGAGTGCGCTGTCAAGAGTAAGGGTGAGTGCGCTGTCAGGAATGGAGGTGAAAGTAGTGAGAGTGACATGGAGCGTGAGTTAGTTGTGACAGGTGAGCGAGGATGTACACCTGGAATAGAAGGATGCACACCTGGAATGGTAGAGCGTGAGTGGGAATGCACGCTGGAGTTGGTGGTGAGGCACGTGGTTGGGTGTGCGAATGAGGGCACACCTGTGATTGTCACAGAGGAGGTGACCGAGGAGGGGGCGCGAAGCGGTGTATTGGTGAGGTGTGCGAGCAACGAATGTGTGCCAAAATGTTCGGTGGTCAGGTGTGTGACCAAGGCTGTGAGTGGAATGAGTGTACCTGGGTGTGTAAGGAAAGGTACGAGGAGCATGGGCACGGCTGGATGTGTGAGCAAGGAACGGGCTGCGGGGTGTAAGCGTCCAGGTGAAGCATCGACGTTAGACGGGATAGAGTTTAGAACGACTTATAGCCGAATCGGGCCCTCGGTGCGTGCTGGGCCTCGCTTTGAACGGCCGCGTCTGTGCTCCACTAGGCGGAGCGGGCAGCTGGATAGGAAGGGTCGTTATGGCGACCACTTTTTGTTGAGACGTGCCGGCAGGTCGAGATCGGGACATTGGATGGCTCCACGCCGAGGTGATGCGTGGGATCTCGGCCCGGGTAAGCCCCCGTCCCTGCACCGAGTGCCGGACGCATTCAGCCGCTGGCACAAAACAACCAGCATCCATTGCTTGGCTTTACGAAGCCGGGCTTTGGACAGGAATTGGCGCACCGAGAGGTATTAGTGAGTCGACTGGGTGACGAGGTTAGTGTTTTGGACCCAAAATTGGAGAAAAACAAAATTTGATGATTGGCAAGGGATTGGCAGTAGTGATTGGCAGATGATGGGCAGTGATTGGCAAATTTTTGATTTATTGGAATTTGATGTGCAAAATTGGTAGTGAGAGACCCCCGATGTGGTGGGATGGCAAATCCACCATCCTTCCCATGTGTGGGGGCAAAGGAGCACTAGATTATGGGGTGTATGGCAGTGAAAACTAGCCCGGGTGGGTTAGGATATTGTGTGTAGGGATCTAGAAGATGACATTAGGTAACGTTAAGTTTAGTTAGTGACTGATACCTGTAGTGGGGACGCAGGTAGATTAGAATGGATGATAATGACGTGGGAGCGCAATAGTTTAAAGGGACGACTGGGAAGCGCAAGTTTCAGAAGGGAGTAGTTAGCTGAGATGATGCTGTGTGTGTGAGAATTGAACAGGTGTGATTGCACAGGTGTGCAACTGGACAGGTGTGTGGAGCAGTGTATGAGTAGTGAGTGTGTGAATCAGCGCGAATGCGCTTGGGGAGAGAAGGGTGCAGGTGGCACCAGGTGTGAGAGCACAGGTGTGCAGGTACAGGTGTGTGGAGAGAGTTGGAGTGAGTGGTACGGAGTGGTGTGCATGGTGTGAAGGTGTGAATGGGGGAAGAGTGGACCCCCATCACGGATACCCGGGGCGGGTAGTGTAAGTGTTAGGTAGAGGCTACAGGTAAATTGTGGTTGGATATTGGCATCTGTGGTGCGGTTGCAGAATGGTGTTGTGGATGGGTGCATTAGTGTTGTGGAAATGGCTGGGCGTGTAGCCTGTTAGTGTGTGTAGTTGGTTGGGCACTCCACCACTGTGAGGATGTCGGCCAGGTGAGGCCGCAGGTGGGCTCTGGGAGCCGGTAGTAGTTGTGGATGGGGCCCGAGGATCCGGAGGATGGACCCGGGTAGCCCAGTGCCAGAGAGGGCACCGAGTGGGGAGAGTGCCAGAGGGCCTTCCCCAGGTAGTTAGGTTAGGGCAAGGAGCAGGTAAGCTCGGAGGCAACTGCAGTGGTGGAGGTGTGCAGGTGGGTAGACCCACTGGGAGAGGTACACGCCGCAGCCCAGAAATTGTGCGAGGGCACCGGGAGATGAATCGGGGGAGTGAGACCCCAAATTGAAGAGCACCACAGTTTGGCCAATGGGAATTGGTTTTTAGAACCCATAGTGTAAGAGGGCCAATGGTTTGGCCGGAGAAAGACCCCGGGTAGTGTAAAGTTGTTAAAGTCATTTAGGAAATAGTTAGGATTAATGAACCTGTCGCACCATACGCAGCCACTTACCTGTGGTGATGATGATGACTCCACACCTGTGTTTTCTTTGTTTTGTTGCAGGAGATGAATTGCTGTGTGGATTTGTGAGACGCATCACGACGTGGATGAGACATTGGGGTGATTCCATCTCTCCCTCCCTAGGAGGGACTGATGTTGAATTGGTAATGGCAAATTTTGATGTTGAGTTGAAAATGGCAAATTTTGATGAGAGTTGAAAATGGCAAATTTGATTGGTTAGGAGGGAGAGAAGACGAATTTGGTATATGGGAGGAACGGGGAAGACAGTAGGGATGTTTGTTGATTTGTAAAGTAGATGTTTATGGGTAGTGTTGTGTTTTGTGGATGCAGTAAGGGGTAAGGGAGGGGCCATGTAGGTTACCTGGTGGGGGGGGCGTACGATAGGAACGTACCTGTCTCACCTGGTTCCCATGTGCCCCCAGTGTGCATCACCTTACATTGCGTGCACTTTTGCGCCCTTACCACCTTACTCACTTGTCTGCTTCTTTTGTCTCCCACCTCCGAGGATCTGGCTTTGGGGTAGAGAGAGAGGAGAGAGAGGTGCTGGCTGCGCAGTTGTGGGCCTGCACTTTCGCTGTTTGCTGCCGGGATCGATACACCATATGGACCGCAATGTTTGTGGCCACCCACAATGGACCGCAGTTCGTTTGCGGCCAAGCATCACCCGGGGATGGACCTATGGGTCAACGTGGCACCTATGCCATATAGGTGAACCACTTTTAGTTAACACCAAGTGCACCACAAGAAGAGCAAGAGACACCTGCAGGGTTAGGGGTTGTCGAATTTATTTTTATTCCAATGAACAATGGTGACTGCACCGATTGGTGGTGGGGTGGTGCTTTTGATGCTCGGGAAGGGGTGCTCTGCACGTTATTAAAGGCCGTCGGCCACAGAGCACTCGTGGGTTGGTGTATCGATGCTGGCAAGCGCGCTCTCTCTATGCATAACATCTGCATGTGTTCCTCCAAAAACAGGTCCTGGATCGTAGTGTAGATATCAGCGTAATCTTGTAAATAATGCTCCCTACCGGCTGTATGTTTAGTTTGAGAATTCTTTCCGGATTCGGTTATCCTGTGGGTGTGTTTCTGTGAGGAGAAGGGTGCAACGTCGCAGGGGGACATATTTACTCATTCGTGAATATCTGTAAAACTGTCGCACTCAGGGTAGAGTTAATAGTAGAGGGAACTACATTGCGTGCCACACTAAAGTAGGTAAAAATTTATCGGGTCGGGACGCCCCGAGGGTAGAGAAGGGTGCAATGTTGCGAATATGGAATTTGGCCTCCATATCCGCTTGTAAATATTCCCCTATTTTCTCCAATACGCCCCAACTTTCCCCAATCCCCCATTCCCTAGTCCCATTGCATGTAAATAACAATCAGTAGAGCCGACCTTCCCCTTATTCCCCCATTAAATGTCGTGCCCAGGTCCACCGCACCACACGTAGACAACTTTCGGACATCTTCCTAGTTATTCTTAGTCTATGTCAGTTAAGGCCTCGTTTCCATTAATTATGACTCTTCGTTGCACCAGAATGTGATTATATGGCATCAGTAGTGAGTTTAGGACCTTTCCCATACCTCCTTCCATCTTCTTCCCCAACAATTACAACAACAACAGAGGAGATGGCGGCGGAGCGGGGGAGGATGCGTCCTCACACCGGCTCGATTAGCGCCATTGACCACGCGCTCCACGGGGTTACCACGGAGGGGCTGGCTGTCAGCTCCTCCTCAAGGGCGGAGCCTGGTAACCCCCCGCACCCAATCAGAAGGGCGGACCGATTCCATCTGGGGCGGCGCTAGCGAGCCGAGGGCGTGTCACTCCCCGCCGGATATACGCGGCCACGTAGCGGACGTGACGACAGATGCGCCCCCAGCTGGAGAAAGAAGGACCTGCGAGCGCTGAAACAGATGCGCCTGAGTTTGGAGAGGCCTGAGAAAGACCCGCCTGAGAAAGAACGTCACCTCTGAGCGCTGTGCAACCTTCCGCATCTCTGGACCGGACCGGGTCGATCCTGCCCTGAGCCCAGGAGGACCTGGAGCCATCGACAACCGCTTTCCTGCCATCAACCCCCCGTGTGAGTCAGCCTTGTCCCGTTTGCCTGTCGTCTGTTGGGGAATAATATAAGATTGTGTCTAAGTGCTTGTCTTTCTATGTTGTACCTCTCGTCCCTGTAATCTGACCTTCCGCACGAATATAATCTCCTCCGGAGGTCTTGAGAACCGTATCCCTGGTGTCGTCATTTTAATCCCAGCCGTGTGTCAGTTCCTTCATTGACCTAGCATCGCGCGACTAGTCAACGTTCGGCTTCGGGTATAATATCGAGTATAATCTTGTGCAGACGTGGTCATCCCAAAACCGCTCGGTGAATAACATCCAAGCCACGTCTGTAACAATATAAAAGAATGTTTTTGTTTGTTTGTTTGTCTGCGCAAGCTAGTCTCTTGAACAGTGAAAGATAGGAAGAAACCTCCAATACAAAAAATGTCGGGAGGGGCCCCGGGAAAGTTATAGGCTCGGTGGCGAGGCCGGGCGAGGCCGCTTCGGCCGGGCTGGGCCCATTTCGTTATTAAAAGCCGAGCTGAATTATAGTAGTCAATGTTCTACGGCCGCGAGCAAAAGCTGAATTTTCGTAGTAAATTCATTCAAAAAGAACCAAAAATGTCGAGACGGGCTCCGGGAAGGTTATAGGCTAGGTGGCGAGGCCGGACGCAGCCGCTTCGGCCGGGCTGGGCCCATTTTGCAATTAAAAGCTGAGCTGAATTATAGTAGTCAATCTTCTACGGCCGTGAGCAAAAGCTGAATTCTAGTAGTAAATTCATTCAAAAAGAACCAAAAATGTCGGGACGGGCTCCGGGAAGGTTATAGGCTAGGTGGCGAGGCCGGTCGAGGCCGCTTCGGCTGGGCTGGGCCCATTTCGCAATTAAAAGCTGAGCTGAATTAAAGTAGTCAATCTTCTATGGCCGCGGGTAAAAGCTGAATTATCGTAGTAAATTCATTCAAAAAGAACTCGGGCAACGCCCGGTGCATTCGGCTCGTATGTAATAATGGTGAATAATGGTGAATAATGGTAATAAATGTGTGAATATGACAGGGAGAGCTTGAAATACGCCAGGGAGATTGAGATGCGACAGGGAGAGCTTGAATTTCCTTAAAGGAATACCATTTCCATTGCACGCACGTTTCATGTCATGACATTACAAAGGGATATTTTCTCATACTTACACGCCATGTGCAATGTCACCACAACACTTTTTCTTCTTACGTGTGGTAAACTTTTGCCTAAGTGGAAAAGGTTGAAATGTTAGCTTCTTATGCATTTGTTATGGTCGATATAGTCAAAAACAAGTTTAAAAAGTCAAGAGGAGGAAAACAAAATTATTTACTTCAGGCGTTTCCAAACATTGGGGTTCTTCATTGTAATTGACGGCAAAGGATGGTTCACACCGTCCTCATTTGAACAAGTCGACTTGTTCATATTTTGTTCCCTAAAAAAGAACAGAACCCTTGAATCAAAAAATGAGTGCAAATGTGCTAAACCGGATATATATATATATACATACATACATATATTTATATATACATACACATATATATATATATACATACACATATATATATTGTCGCGATCCCGCCTGGTAAATGTTCCCAGCACGGAATACGGACGTGAATGTCCGGGCTTCAAGTAATCCACGGAGTGGACAAAAGAGACGTAATCAACACAATTGTGTTTTAATCGGCCTTCTAGGGGTAAGGCACGATGCTTTATTGGCTCGATCACAAAAACCATGAAAGGTAACAAAAGGTAATATGCTGCACAAGCCGGCAGGAACTGTCGGCCACAGACGCTCCAACTGGACGCAGGTAAGATCACTCGCGGCTCCAATCGACGGGCTCCGGGACTCGGAGGATACCAGGATGGAATACCGCACAAGGCCGCCAGGAACGGTCGGCCAGTAGCTCCAACACGAAGCAGGCAATATAGGACTCACAGTTCCAATCTACGATCTCCGGGAATCACTCGTTCTCTTCCGGAATCACTCACTCGTACAATCCATAACTATAAACGATCAGCACAACTCGCTGTCGTGAGGCGTAACGAAAGTTCCCTCGCCTCGAGGCCTCGAACCTCCGAGCTGCGTCCGTATCATGAGATGGCGGCCGCGCTCTCTGACCCTCCACCAATCCCGTCCCGACTCGCCTCCCAATCGCGTGAGGCTCCAAGGAGGTTACGTCAGTGGTGGGCGGGGCACTCATTTGGGTGAGAACAAAGGTGGTTTCACCGGGGGGTTTCTCACAGTCCTCCCCCCCTAAGTAAAAACCCCGTCGAATAGACGGCGTTTTTAAAACCAGTATTTGTAGTAGGTGCAAATCACATGGCAAGATGATGGCGGGAATTGCTAACAGGCAATTAACGCAATTAACAATTACTAACACTTGTTAACAACAATAACGAAACAACGCAACAATACAACGCAACGCAATGGCGCAACACAATAACGCAACAATAACGCACTTATTAACGCAACAGGCAATTAACAGGCGTTAACAGGGTAAACAATGAACCAGTTTTGTTTTTTGTTTTTCACACACAATATTAAACACCATACACCCCATTAACATCTACCCCACAAGAGTTACACTTCACCCAAAGCACAATAGAGAAACAAGGGAGCCAAACTCAAGGTGGGGAAACATTTACAGGAGGGAAACGGACCGAGACCTAGAGCGGCGGGTTCTCCTCCGGTGTCGAGAACGACAGTCATATGCGTAATGACCCCTTTCACCGCACTGGTAACATCGATCTTTCGGGTCGAACGGCCTGCGGACCAAAGGGCGTCTGAAACGAGGCCGCCGCGACATGCCATTCGACATCTCGACGCACACCCGCGATCCGCAAATTAACCTTCCATCAAGGGCTCTGACCGAATCTTCAGCATCTCGTGGATCTTCAAACTCAACAACTGCGAATCCAGGTGGGTTCCGAGCAACCCATACGTTGCGGAGTGGTCCGTAATGCCCGAAGACCCTCCCTAGCTCGGCTCTCGCTGCTCCATTGCCCAGGTTTCCCACATATACCTTAGCATTAGCGTTCCTGCTGAATCGCGACATGGCGGGAGCGGTCCCTGAGGAGCACGGCACCTGAGGTTGGCTTGACGGGAGGCTCGGGTGGACTTCAGCTGACGCAACGTCACCGTCGGAAACTGGAGTCGAGGCGCTAGGCTCCTCGGGCCAGAGTGAAGATATGTCTGACTCCGCCACTCTCTCCGCCTGTTTACTCTGGGCTCTAGGGACCCCCCCACAGGTCAGAGTCAATGACTCCTCCCTGGCTATGGCATCATTGCCAATCAGCAAGGAGACCCCGGGTATAGGGTAGTAGGGTACTACCACACAGGTCACTGGACCCTTAAAAATGTCACTCCGGACCTCGAGGAGGGCAAGGGGGTACCGGCCAAGAACCCGGTCAATGCCCCGAAGGAGGGTATACTCGCCGGTATAACGCATCTGAGAGGCCGGAACTACCCCCACCCGGAGAACACACCGTGTCGCCCCAGTATCCCGAAGGTATTTGGTCTCAAACTTCAGCATCGAATCGGGGCCACCCACTAAGGCTGTCCCTGAATACTCCTGATGCAGTGGATGAATGGAATTAGCCCCGGTGGCAGTGACCTCGGTCACCGATGCCACCGTCGTGTGCGAGGGCCCGGCGGATGAGTTCCACTGATCTCCCTCCGACTTAACAGGAGGGTTGCCTCGGTAGGCCGGACTGGCGGGATTAGAGAAACAGCGGTTTTCACCGTGCCCCACGCGTTTGCAGAAATCGCACCAGGGCCCTGCCCTGGTCTGCGGCTCGCGAGCGCCCCCAGTGGAGGTCATCGGAGAACCCTTCCCCTCGATCCAGCCGCCGGGCAGACGGGGGGCGGTCTTGATCGCAGACTCCTCCGTCTTACGAAGCGACTGCGTGACTTGCAGCATTTTGCACGCCAAAACATGTTTATCAATAAGGTTGACGCAGTCTGCCAAGGAAACAGTGTCTTTGTCGACAAGAAACAATGCTAAGTCAGGCGGAAGCTGTTGATCGATACGGTAACGCACCAGGAGTTCCGCAACCGCTTGAGGTAACTCCACCTTGCTCCCCTTGAACCATCTCTGCAGCTGTTCCAACAAGGCCCGCGAATGTTCCTCATAGGTTTGACTGGACTCACGAGTCCAGCTGAAAAAATTTCTCCTATAAATACATGCGGACACCGCATAGGCATTCAAAATCTCGGCCTTCAATGCCCTGTATTTGTTTGCGTCCTCGGTTGCCATCCTCGCATATACCTCCCTCGCCTTCTCAGATAGATGGCTCACAAGATGGCCGACCCACAAGCTCTCATCAATGCCACCGGCAGCCAACAACTTCTCCGCCATCTCCAGATACGCTTCTGGCTTCGTGTCTCCCGTCCAGTCCGGCAAACGAACATGAACAGTTTCCGGGACTCTTGCAGCAGACCCCTCTGCCCGCAGTCGTTCAGTCAACATTCGCAACTCATGCTCTCTGACGCGTTCAGCTTCTGCTGCCGCATGCTCTCTCTCTGCTGCCGCCGCACGCTCTCTCTCTGCTGCCGCATGCTCTCTCGCTGCTGCCGCACGCTCTCCCTCTGCTGCTGCATGCTCTCTCTCTGCTGCTGTCTCTGCTCTGTCATTCTCCCTGTTATACATGTCAAGTTGTTGAACCGGAGTCAGCCCGGTCCAGAAGGGCGAACGCATGCATTTGGTCATGATGGGATCGCTTCCTAACATCTCGGGTTGAGTGACCGGGTCAAGGCTGCTTGCGTCGCTCACCTCGCCACCCACGTGACTGTCAACATGATCAGGTTGAACTCTCACTTCCCTGGTCGACATAGCTTGGCTACGAGTTATCATACGACCAGGCACAAAACACAACCTCAAACACAACGCTCAAACACAACGCTCTGTTGGGGAAATACGACACAACTACGCAATATCACCCGCACATCAAATTGCCAATGAGAAAAATACCACGTACAAATACTCACGTTTTTTTTTTTTTTTCGGTTGTTTGGAGGGATCCGAGGCTATTCGCTTATTCTTTGTCGGTTGTTTGGAGGGATCCGAGGCTATTCACTTCTCTGCCCAAGACAGCGTCCTACGGCGAGAAAGTTCCTCCCAGACGGCGTCCGCTGGTGAGAAGGCGATGAACAGATGCCAGAAGATGTCGTCCACTGCAGAATTCCCGTCTCAATCGAATGGCTCTTACTTGAATGATCCTAGGACGAGCAACCCATTTGTCGCGATCCCGCCTGGTAAATGTTCCCAGCACGGAATACGGACGTGAATGTCCGGGCTTCAAGTAATCCACGGAGTGGACAAAAGAGACGTAATCAACACAATTGTGTTTTAATCGGCCTTCTAGGGGTAAGGCACGATGCTTTATTGGCTCGATCACAAAAACCATGAAAGGTAACAAAAGGTAATATGCTGCACAAGCCGGCAGGAACTGTCGGCCACAGACGCTCCAACTGGACGCAGGTAAGATCACTCGCGGCTCCAATCGACGGGCT
>NC_136272.1:76066628-76071628 GCF_964187855.1 Myxine glutinosa
GAAGAACAGATTTATTATACACACACAAGCAATATTTTAGAGCGACCAATATTATTTACAGCAATAGATGGAAAAGAGCAGTCACACAGTGCATTGTTAACTTATTCTATTTCATTTACTTAATCCCCAAGACAAACGAGTAGGACAGGACGTTCACACTCACACGGTGGATATTGCAGGCAGGTAATGGCTCGAGGAGTCGAGGTTGATTGCTTGAGAGGAAGGCAAAGTCGGAGGCCGCAGCACCCCTCGCGGTTTTGGCGGGAAAACCTCCGTCGCGTATCCGCGGCCGTCACGCGCTGGCTCGGCACACCTGCTCCTCTTCCTGGGGTGGAGCCGTCTCCCTCCGTTCAGCGCGTCTCTCCAACGACAGGGGGGTATTGCAGGCAGGCAGGTAGGTAGGTAGGTAGGGCTTGCGGTGGATTGCGCTCCTCTTCCAGGTCATCCCCCAGCGTATCTCTCCAGGCCTCTCTTTGGTGCAGCCTCGTTGCTCCTCTCCAGCTCATCTCCAGTCATCTCTCATCTGGACTCGTAAAGCAGTCCCCTCCAGTCGCTTTTATCACCTCCGGCGGAATTAAGCCGCCGGCTCCGAGGGCACGCCTACCGGGTCACTCACCGCGGTGTTGATTGGCTGTTAGGGCCGGTTCACTCCTGCCCTCTTCTGACGAGGTGGAGACACGCCTTTCTTCTCCAACCTTACCTCGTGGCCAATGGTGGTTTGAAGAAAACCAGCCAAAATGCGGAAGGCAAATGGAAGGGAGGTTTTGGGGAAATTGGAAGGGCCTACGCTTATTTTGTTTGATACAATGCAAAGTCAATCTAGTGGAAAACACATACTTAGCCTACATGGAATAAGGAAATACACTATTTAAAAGATATATCGTGACCTGCGTGTATGTTCTATGAAATTAATTAGGAGGACGGCTGCGACCATTATTTACATTACCAGGATGTTACCATACCAAAACCATACTCTTCACATCCGTTACCCTTCCTCCAAAATTGTTACACTCCTCAAAACCCGTTACACTTCTCAAAACCCGTTACACTTCTCAAAACCCGTTACACTTCTCAAAATCGTTACACTGCACCCTCCTTTCTTCAGGCACGTCCTCGGGCCTACTAGACTTAACTGAGTGTGACATGTAGGTGTAATTCCCTCTACAATTAACCTGACCCTGAGTGTGACAATTTTAAAACACAAATAAGTATGTCCCCCTATTGCATTGCATCCTGTCTAACAGACTCAAGCCCACAGCTAACCGAATTACGGAATTATTCTGAAACTATACATTTACGGTGGGGAGCATTATTTACAATGACGTGATTTCTTATTTACAACGCAACCCAGGACCTGTGTGTTTTTTTCTTTTCTTTTTAGGGAACAAGAGAAAGAAATTCCTGTTGGGAGGGAGGAGACAGCACGCATTGCATCGATGCACCAGTACCAATACCACCAAAGCACCCAAAAGCACCCAAACACCACAAAGCACCCAAAAACACCATCCGGTGCGGTTACCATGGTTCATAATAAACACAACAAAACAACTGGTGGTGGTCTTCTCCTTCTCTGCTGGGCCGATGTTCTTCCCGACGTCTTCTGGCTTCATGCGGCCTATTTGGACATACTAAAAAAAGCACAACTTGTGTCCATTTTTATTTAGGGCCTCAGGGGCCAACTAAGGGTGGTCCACCTGTCTGGCATAGGTGCCACCTTACCGAGGTCCGCAAGCAAGATTCCCTGGCCACTATGGCCGGTCTCCAACAGAGGTGCTCTGCCCCAGAACCTGGGGTCCATCAAGTGGTACTTGGCCGCCGAACAGCGGTCCATAAAGTGGTACATCAACGCAATGCGTGCTGGTTCTGGGAATCTCGGGCGCACAATGGCCACCTCACGCACGCTCCCCTCGGCACCCAATGGCGCACAGGTCATGTGGGAGACAAAAGAAAGACAATTGAGCGAGGGGTAAGGTCACAAGGGTACACGTCAAACAAGGCAATGCAAGGTGAAATGCGTACGGAGGGCGAAGTGAGAAAGCTCGTCCCTACCGTACGTCACCCCCCTGTCACCTACACTACCCTTGCTCTTACCCCATATTTACAAAATCTACCCATTTACAAATTCGTCACTACTGTCACGTCCTCCCCATATTTCCCTTATACCAAATTCGTCACCACAATCCCTCTACTTCAAAATTTGCCATCATCAAATTCATCATCAATCCTCATAAGGAGGCAGAGATGGAACATCAAAGCACAATGTCACACCCACGTCATGATGCGTCTCACAACCCAAACATTTGCACAGTAAAAAAAATAATCAAACATGGCATGGTGTGGAGTACCTGTCACCTCAGGTGAGTGGATGCAGATGGTGTGAGGAGATCCTTCATCCTAACTATCCTCTAAATGATTTTAACACACTTTACACTACCCGGGGTCTTTCCCTGCCAATTCATTGGCCAACTTACACTATGGGTTCTAATAACCAATTCCCATTGGCCAAACTGTGGTGCTCCTCAATTTTGGGGTCTCACTCCCCCGATTCATCTCCCGGTGCTCTAGCACAATTTCTGGGCTGCGACGTGTACCTCTCCCAACAGGTCTACCCACCTGCACACCTCCACCACTGTAGTTGCCACCCGAGCTTACCTAGCTCCTCACCCTAACCTATCTAACTGGGGGCAGCCCCTCTCCTGGCTCTGTCACCCCTTGGTGCCCTTTGGCACTGGGCTACCCGGGTCCGTCCTCCGGATCCTCGGGCCCCATCCACACAACTACTACCGGCTCCCAGAGCCCACCTGCGGCCTCACCTGGCCGACATCCTTACAGTGGTGGAGTGCCCAAACCAACTACACACACTAACAGGCTACACGCCCAGCCATTTCCACAACACCAACGCACCCATCCACATACCATTCTGTCACCCGCACCACAGATGCCAATATCCAACTACAATTTACCTATACCCTCTACCTAACACTTACACTACCCGCCCCGGGTATCCGTGATGGGGGTCCACTCTTCCCCCATTCACACCTTCGCACCATCCACTCCACTCCACAATTTCCACCATACTCACTCCACGACCATCCATTCCAATACTCCATACCATTTATTCCATACACCTGCCCTCCATTCACCTGTCGTTGCACACCTGTGCAATCTCACCTGGTGCCACCTGCACCCTCCTTTCTTCCTGGACCACTTGGTCATCACAATACACAATCACCATCACTCACTCATACACTGCTCCATCCACCTGTTCAGTTGCACACCTGTGCAATCACACCTGTTCAATCACTCCCACACACGGCATCATCTCAGCTAACTCCTCCCCTCTGAAACTTGCGCTTCCCAGTCGTCCCTTTAAACTATTGCGCTCCCACGTCATTATCAACCACACTAACCTACCTGCGTCCCCACTACAGGTATCAGTCACTAACTAACCTTATCGTTACCTAAGGTCATCTTCGCTAGATCCCTATCATTATCCAAGCCCTCCCTGGCTCGTTTTCACTGCCATAAACCCCATAATCTATAGCGCATTTGCCCCCACCTGTGAGGGATGGTGGATTTGCCATCCCACCACATCGGGGGTCTCTCACTACCAATTTCGCTCGTCCAAATCCAACAATTCAAAAATTTTCCATTTACTGCCAATTCTATTCACTTTTCTAAATTTCGTTTCAAATCACTACTATCACTATCACCATCACCCGTCTACTTATTACATCCTCTCGGTGCGCCAATTCACATCTACAGCCCGGCTTCGTACAGCCGAGCAATGAACGCGGGTCGTTTTTTTTTTTTTTTTTTTTTTTTTTTTTTTTTTTTTTTTTTTTTTTTTTTTTTTTTTTTTTTTTTTTTTTTGCCAGTGGCTGGATACGTCCCGCATTCGGGGCAGGGACGGAGGCTTACCCGGGCCGAGATCCCATGCACCACTTCGGCGTGGAGCCATCCAATGTCCCGATCTCGACCTGCCGGCACGTCTCAATAGAAAGTGGTCGCCATGACGACCCTTCCTATCGAGCTGCCCGCTCCGCCTTGTGGAGCCCGGACGCGGCCGCTCCACGCGAGGCCCAGCGTGGATCGCGCACGGCGGTCCTTTCGAACCCGCCGTGGCTCGGATCTCCGCTGGTTCTCGCGGCACGCGAAGCCCGGCACGCACCGAGGGCCCGATCCGGCTAAAAGTCGACCTAACCTTTAACCCGGTTACCGTCGACGCTTCACCTGCAGGCTTACATGCATACGCTACCTCTTTCTTGCTCATACATGCAGCCGTTCCCATTCTCCTCGTACCTTTTCTTTCACACCTCGGTACACTCACTCCGCTCACCGACTTGGTCACACACCTGACCACCGAACACTTTGGCACACATTCGTTGCTCGCACACCTCACCAATACACCGCTTCGCGCCCCCTCCTCGGTCACCTCCTTTGTGACAATCACAGGTGTGCTCTCACCCGCACACCCAACCACGTGTCTCACTACCAATTCCAGCGTGCATTCCCACTCACGCTCTACCATTCCAGGTGTGCATCCTTCCATCCCAGGTGTACATCCTCGCTCACCTATCACAACCAGCTCACGCTCCGTTTCACTCTCACTACTCTCACCTCCACTCTCAGTCGCGCACTCACCCTTACTCTTGACAGCATGCGCTTTCCCCATGCACCCGTCCGTTACACACCTTTCTCGCGCATCCTCCCGCGCACACTTCTTCGTTACTTCCTCCGTAACACTCACCACAGGCATGCATTCTCCCTTACTCTTGACAGCATGCGCTTTCCCCATGCACCCGTCCGTTACACACCTTTCTCGCGCGTCCTCCCGCGCACACTTTTTCGTTACTTCCTCCGTAACACTCACCACACCGCGCTTCCCTGTGCTCCCTCGCACACGCGCTTTGACCAATTCACTCTTGACGGCACACTCACTCCTCGGCGTGCACTTTTTCCTCACACACCCCATGGTCGGACATTCTCGCACACCCCTT
>NC_136272.1:76076628-76091628 GCF_964187855.1 Myxine glutinosa
CGACGAAGAGGGAATGTCAGATGGTACGTGAGGGACTGACAACGAGGCTGGACGAGGTGATAGAGGTCATGGAGACGAAGGACCGGCAGGTGAGGACGCACATGGAAACGGTCAAGGTAGCCTTGGAGGACGAGCTTGAGGAGACGTACCGGGGAATAAAAGAGGTGAAGCAGAAATTAGAAGAAGTGGAAGAAGGGGTGAGCGAAATTAAGAAGCGACGGAGAGGGGATAAGAAAGAGATAAAAGAGGAGATAAAAGAATTGGTCCAAAGTCTGTGTTTGGATCGTGATGATGTGCTCATTAACCGGATGAGGGATTCGCAGGTGATGGAGGAGAAGCGAAGAGAAAGAGGACCCGGTGTAAGTGGTGACCAATATGGTCGTGCGTATGATGCGCCAGGGGATTTAAGAAGCTTGGGGGTCGAGATGGACCCGGGTGTTCGTGAGAGGCCGTTGGTGAAGTGTGCGACAGGTCTGGTGTGCGAAAGAGGAGGTGTGCGAGAAAGTCCGACTCTGGGGTGTGTGAGGAAAAAGTGCGTGCCAAGGAATGAGGGTGCTGGCGAGAATGAGTCGGTCGTAGCGTGTGTGCGAGGGAGCACATGGAAGCGCGGTGTGGTAAGTGTTACAGAGGGTGTGATGGGAGAGTGTGCGCGAGAAAGGTGTGCGCGAGAAAGGTGTGTGACGGACAGGTGCATGGGGAAAGAGTGCGCTGTCAAGAGTAAGGGTGAGTGCGCTGTCAGGAATGGAGGTGAAAGTAGTGAGAGTGACATGGAGCGTGAGTTAGTTGTGACAGGTGAGCGAGGATGTACACCTGGGATGGAAGGATGCACACCTGGAATGGTAGAGCGTGAGTGGGAATGCACGCTGGAGTTGGTGGTGAGGCACGTGGTTGGGTGTGCGAATGAGGGCACACCTGTGATTGTCACAGAGGAGGTGACAGAGGAGGGGGCGCGAAGCGGTGTATTGGTGAGGTGTGCGACCAACGAATGTGTGCCAAAGTGTTCGGTGGTCAGGTGTGTGACCAAGGCTGTGAGTGGAATGGGTGTACCTGGGTGTGTAAGGAAAGGTACGAGGAGCATGGGCACGGCTGGAGGTGTGAGCAAGGAACGGGCTGCGGGGTGTAAGAATCCAGGTGAAGCATCGACGGTAACCAGGTTAGAGGTTAGGTCGACTTTTAGCCGAAGCGGGCCCTCGGTGCGTGCTGGGCCTCGCTTTGAACGGCCGCGTCCGTGCTCCACTAGGCGGAGCGGGCAGCCCGATAGAAAGGGTCGTCATGGCGACCACTTTTTGGTGAGACGTGCCGGCAGGTCGAGAGCGGGACATTGGATGGCTCCGTGCCGAGATGGTGCGTGGGATCTCGGCACGGGTAAGCCCCCATCCCTGCACCGAGTGCCGGACGCATCCAGCCGCTGGCACAGAACAACCCGCATTCATGGCTTGGCTTTACAAAGCCGAGCTTTAGAAGTGAATTGGCGCACCGAGAGGCAGTAGTGAGTAGACTGGGTGATGAGGTTAGTGTTTTGGACCCAAAATTAGAGAAAAACAAAATTTGATGATTGGCAAGGGATTGGCAGTAGTGATTGGCAGATGATGGGTAGTGATTGGCAAATTTTTAATTTGTTGCAATTTGATGTGCAAAATTGATAGTGAGAGACCCCCGATGTGGTGGGATGGCAAATCCACCATCCCTCACAGAAGGGGGCAAAGGAGGAGCGATAGGCCCAGTGGGTAAGGGCGGCATCCCTGCCACCCTTCCCATGTGGGGCAAATGCGCAATAGATTATGGGGTGTATGGCAGTGAAAACTAGCCCGGGTGGGTTAGGTTATATTGTAGGGATCTAGAAAGATGACATTAGGTGACGTTAAGATTAGTTAGTGACTGATACCTGTAGTGGGGACGCAGGTAGATTAGTGTGGATGATAATGACGTGGGAGCGCAATAGTTTAAAGGGACGACTGGGAAGCGCAAGTTTCAGAAGGGAGTAGTTAGCTGAGATGATGCCGTGTGTGTGAGGATGGAACAGGTGTGATTGCACAGGTGTGCAACTGGACAGGTGTGTGGAGCAGTGTATGAGTAGTGAGTGTTGTGGATCAGCGCGAATGCGCTTGGGGAGAGAAGGGTGCAGGTGGCACCAGGTGTGAGAGCACAGGTGTGCAGGTACAGGTGTGTGGAGAGAGTTGGAGTAAGTGGTACGGAGTGGTGTGCATGGTGCGAAGGTGTGGATGGGGGAAGAGTGGACCCCTTTCACGAGTACCCGGGGCGGGTAGTGTAAGTGTTAGGAAGAGGGTACAGGTAAATTGTGGTTGGATATTGGCATTTGTGGTGCGGTTGCAGAATGGTGTTGTGAATGGGTGCATTAGTGTTGTGGAAATGGCTGGGCGTGTAGCCTGTTAGTGTGTGTAGTTGGTTGGGCACTCCACCACTGTGAGGATGTCGGCCAGGTGAGGCCGCAGGTGGGCTCTGGGAGCCGGTAGTTGTGAATGGGTGCCTGAGGATCCCGGGTGTGGATCGGGTAGCCCAGTGCCAGAGAGGGCACCGAGTGGGGAGAGTGCCAGAGGGCCTTCCCCAGGTAGTTAGGTTAGGGTGAGGAGCAGGTAAGCTCGGAGGCAACTGCAGTGGTGGAGGTGTGCAGGTGGGTAGACCCACTGGGAGAGGTACACGCCACAGCCCAGAAATTGTGCGAGGGCACCGGGAGATGAATCGGGGGAGTGAGACCCCAAATTGAAAAGCACCACAGTCTGGCCAATGGGAATTGGTTTTTAGAACCCATAGTGTAAGAGGGCCAATGGTTTGGCCGGAGAAAGACCCCGGGTAGTGTAAAGTTGTTAAAGTCATTTAGGAAATAGTTAGGATTGATGAACCTGTCGCACCATACGCAGCCACTTACCTGTGGTGATGATGATGACTCCACACCTGTGTTTTCTTTGTTTTGTTGCAGGAAATGAAATTGCTGTGTGGATTGTGAGACGCATCACGACGTGGATGAGACATTGGGGTGATTCCATCTCTCCCTCCTTAGGAGGGACTGATGATGAATTGGTGATGGCAAATTATGATGTTGAGTTGGAGATGGCAAATTTTGATGAAAGTTGAAAATGGCAAATTTGATTGGTTAGGAGGGAGAGAAGACGAATTTGGTTTATGGGAGGAACGGGGAAGACAGTAGGGATGTTTGTTGATTTGTAAAGTAGATGTTTATGGGTAGTGTTGTGTTGTGTGGATACAGTAAGGGGTAAGGGAGGGGCCATGTAGGTTACCTGGTGGGGGGGGGGGGGGCGTACGATAGAAACGTACCTGTCTCACCTGGTTCCCATGTGCCCCCAGTGTGCATCATTTGCGCCCTTACCACCTTACTCACTTGTCTGCTTCTTTTGTCTCCCACCTCCGAGGATCTGGCTTTGGGGTAGAGAGAGAGGAGAGAGCGGTGCTGGCTACGCAGTTGTGGGCCTGCACTTTCGCTGCTTGCTGCTTGGATCGATACACCATATGGACCGCAATGTTTGTGGCCACCCACAATGGACCGCAGCTCTTTTGCGGCCAAGCACCACCCGTGGAAGGACCTATGGGTCAACGTGGCACCTATGCCAAACAGGTGAACCACTAACAGTTGGCCCCCTGACGGCCACAATAAAGAAATGGACGCGGTTGGCGCCTTTCTTTATTTTGTTTAAAAGAAGTAAGAAGGCCAAGTGCACCACATGAAGGCAAGACCAGCGGCAGAACATCGGCCGGCTGCGACACCACCGGTGATTTGTAAACACTTTATTGGTGCACCGGATGGTGCTCACTGTGTGATGGGGTGGTGCTTGATGCTTGGAAGGGGTGCTCTGCACATTATTAAAGGCCGTAGGCCACAGAGCACTCGTGGGTTGGTGTATCGATGCTAGCATGCGTGCTCTCTCTATGCATAACATCTGCATGTGTTCCTCCAAAAACAGGTCCTGGATCGTAGTGTAAATATCAGCGTAGTCTTGTGTAAATAATGCTCCCTACCGGCTGTATGTTTAGTTTGAGGATTCTTTCCGGATTCGGTTATCCTGTGGGTGTGTTTCTGTGAGGAGAAGGGTGCAACGTCGCAGGGGGACATATTTACTCATTTGTGAATATCTGTAAAACTGTCGCACTCAGGGTAGAGTTAATAGTAGAGGGAACTACATTGCGTGCCACACTAAAGTAGGTAAAAATTTATCGGGTCGGGACGCCCCGAGGGTAGAGAAGGGTGCAATGTTGCGAATATGGAATTTGGCCTCCATATCCGCTTGTAAATATTCCCCTATTTCCCCAATACTCCCCAACTATCCCCAATCCCCCATCCCCCATTCCCTAGTCCCATTGTCTGTAAACAACAATCAGTAGAGCCGACCTTCCCCTTTTTCCCCCATTAAATGTCGTGCCCAGGTCCACCGCATCTCACGTAGACAACTTTCGGACATCTTGCTAGTTATTCTTAGTCTATGTCAGTTAAGGACTCCTTTCCATTAATTCTGACTCTTCGTTGCACCAGAATGTGATTATATGGCACCAGTAGTGAGTTTAGGACCTTTCCCATACCTCCTTCCATCTTCTTCCCCAAACAACAACTACAACAACAACGACGCTGCGCGGGGGGAGTGTGCGTCATCACACCGGCTCGGTTAGCCGCCATTGACAATGCGCGCCGGACCATGCGCTCCACGGGGTTACCACAAAGGGGCTCCTTGTCAGTCCCCCGTCAAGGGCGGAGCCGGTAACCCCCCCCGCACGCACCCAATGAGAGGCAACGTGCCGATGCCATCTGGGGCGGAGCTAACGAGCCGAGGGCGTGTCACTCCCCGCCGGAGATACGAAGGACTCACCGGATGTGAGGTCAGATGCGCCCCCAGCTTGAGCAGACAAGACGCCATCCGAGCGCTGCGACCTCCCCGCATCTCTAGACCGGACCGGGTCGATCCTGCCCTGAGCCCAGGTGCACCTGGAGCCATCGATAACCGCTTTCCTTGCCATCAATCCCCGTGTGAGTCAGCCTTGTCCCGTTTATCTGTCGTCCGTTGGGGTGAATATAAGATTGTGTTTAAGTGCCCACCTTACTATGCTGTCCCTCTGGTAGTTGTAATCTAACCTTCCGTCACAATATAACCTCCTCCGGAGGGCTTGAGAACTGAACCCTGGGTGTCGTGTCATTTTAATCCCAGCCGGGTGTCCTTTTCCTTTATTGACCTAGCGCAGCGCGATTAGTCAACGTTCGGGTATAATCGGGTAACTTGTGCAGACGTGGTCATACCAAAACCGCTCGGTAAATAACATCTAAGCCACGTCTGTAACAATATATATATATATACACATATATATATATATATATATACACATATATATATATATATATACACATATATATATATATATATACACATATATATATATACTAGCGGGGTCACCCGTGGGAATCCCACGGGCATGGATGTGTGTGACATTTCGACATATTGAGTTATATGCTGCACATTCATTTTTACAAAATGGTTACTGGCAAGTCATCAGATCCAGAAATGGTGTGAATTTAGTTATTTAACATAATATGTGACCCCTCACTCCTCTCCACCTGACACTCTCCTGTCTCCACCTGACACTCTCCTGTCTCCACCTGACACTCTCCTCTCTCCACCTAGCACTCCTCTCCTCTCCAAACCCTCACATCCCTCTCCTTTCCAATCCCTCACCTCTCCAATCCCTCACACTCCTCTCCTCTGCAATCCTTCACACGCCTCTCCAATCGCGCCTCACACTCCTCTCCAATCGCGCCTCACACTCCTCTCCAATCGTGCCTCACACTCCTCTCCAATCGTGCCTCACACTCCCCTCCAATCACTCCTCTCCAATCGTGCCTCACACTCCTCTCCAATCACGCCTCACACTCCTCTCCAATCGTGCCTCACACTCCTCTCCAATCGCGCCTCACACTCCTCTCCAATCGCGCCTCACTCGCCTCTCCAATCGGCTTTCCCCGTCTCGTTTCTCTCCTTTTTCTCCCGTCTCGTTCTTTTTCTTGCTCCAAATCGGCCCGTCGGAATCGGAAATCGGCCCGTCTCGCCCGTCGGCCCGTCGGAATCGGAAATCGGCCCGTCTTGCTTTTGTGCTTGTGCGTAAATAAATTGTGTTCATGACACCATTTCTGGTGTTGGGCTAGCGGCTAGGGTGCCGGCTTAGGATCCTGGGTTCGAATCTCGGTCGATCGCCGAATTAATGCCAGGGGGGTTGACTCAGCCTGTCATCCTTCCGAGGTCGGCTAATTGAGTACCAGTTCACTGGTAATTCCCTGTTTGTCGTTGAAGGCGGCAAAAAGGGTTGGCGTCAGGAAGGGCATCCGGCCGTAAAACATTGCTTCAAAAAGGGGACAAAAAAACAACAACTACCACGGTCCCCGAAAAGGCCAACCCCCGCTTTGCGGGGAAAAATGGCCTCTAAACGGTGGTTTTTACACCATTTCTGGATCTGATGACTTGCCAGTAACCATTTTGTAAAAATGAATGTGCAGCATCTATCTATAATTCCAGTAATCTCTGTCTGTACGTTTGTACGTTTGTACGTTTGTACGTTTGTACGTTTGTCTGTGACCGCTGTTTCTCGACAACCACGGGTCCGATATACTTTTAACTTGCCAGGTATATTGCTGGGGACCCGAGGATGTGCCTTTTCAAGGTTTCATATTAATCGGACAATTACTTACCGAGCTATGTCCAAAAAACGATTCAACCAATCAGAGAGCAGCGAACGATCGCGTGTGCCGAACGTGGCGGGCACACTCTGCCTCGGATGGCACATTTGACAGCGTATTCATTTATTTCACGTTTGCAAACTATGTTGGCGCTATGTTGGCGTTAAACGATGTTTTAAAACTAATAAAAACGAATTTGCGATTCATTCGCTTTCCTGCGCGTTTGTGTACGCGATGGCGATTTCTTTACCAAACTCCGGAAGCCGTTCGCTTTGGACCGAACCATTTCATGTAAATAGAGGGGGGGGGATTGTCACCACTCGCAAGCCGTTCGCTTTGGACCAAACCATTTCATGTAAATAGAGGGGGGGGATATAATTTTAGATATAGATATAGTACGGGCATGCCCTAGTCTAACTCAATATGTCGAAATGTCACACACATCCATGCCCGTGGGATTCCCACGGGTGACCCCGCAAGTTTGCATTGACGTTCGTCGATGGACTCGTTCGCCCGTCTCATTCGTTTTCTTGCTGCATCCTGTTCAAGTCTGCGTTCTTCATCGATCGTCTCATTCATTTTGGAAATAGAAGTTTCCACGCAGCGCATGAATTGTCACGATCCTCAAGAGGAATTTGTCTCGTAATCATCAAATGATAAATGGCAAGTAAATTATATTGTGGAAAATTAAAGATTTCAAATAAACCTATTTAAAGTGTATTCGCACATAACTAATTTTAAAAAACGAAGAAATATCTCTTGGTAATTTCCTGAAACATATTTTACTTCCGGCTAATAATGTTGAATTAAATAAAAACGAAGAAATATATGTCGGCATCATTGTTGACGTTTTTGTGACGACTGTCATCAAACGAAAAAGTAATATATCTTAACGGAAAAGCAAAAGCGAATTTTTAATATATATCGACACGTTGCCGTCGGTGTCATGTTGGGCGGTGTATGATACACCATGACGCGATTTTTAAAAATATATCTCTGCATTTTCCCGCGTGTGTGGAATGTTCTCAATTATTGCTGACACCGAGTCCAAAACCATCGATAAAAATGAAATCATATGGTGAGTTAGATTGGAGATAAAGGCGTGAGAGAGACTCAATGGCCTTGAAGTTGAAGTTACAGGCGTTTGAGAATTCATTTCGTTCTATAAACGGCAACTTTCATTGGATTTCCTTCCCGTTTTTTTTCAACCGAGTCGAAAACTATGTTAGCGACTGTGAAAAATGAAATGATATATCGAATTTTTAATATGTATCGACACGTTGCCGTCGGTGTCATGTTAGGCGGTGTATGATACACCATGACGCGATTTTAAAAAATATATCTGCATTTTCCCGCGTGTGTGGAATGTTCTCAATTATTGCTGACACCGACTCTAAAACCATCGATAAAAATGAAATCATATGGTGAGTTAGATTGGAGATAAAGGCGTGAGAGAGACTCAATGGCCTTGAAGTTACAGGCATTTGAGAATTCATTTCGTTCTATAAACGGCAACTTTCATCGGATTTTCTTCTCGTTTTTTTTCAACCGAGTCTAAAACTATGTTAGCGACTGTGAAAAATGAAATGATATATCGAATTTAAAATAGATATCGACACATTGCCGTCGGTGTCATGTTGGGCGGTGTATGATACACCATGACGCGATTTTAAAAAATATATCTCTGCATTTTCCCGCGTGTGTGGAATGTTTGTGGAAAATTAAAGATTTCAAATAAACCTATTTAAAGTGTATGCGCACATAACTAATAAAAAAAACGAAGAAATATCTCTCGGTAATTTCCTGAAACATATTTTACTTCCGGCTAATATGTTGAATGAAATAAAAACGAAGAAATATATGTCGGCATCATTGTTGACGTTTTTGTGACGACTATCATCAAACGAAATAGTAATATATCATAACGGAAAAGCAAAAGCGAATTTTTAATATATATCGACACATTGCCGGCGGTCGGGCGGTGTCATGTTGGGCGGTGTATGATACACCATGACGCGATTTTAAAAAATATATCTCTGCATTTTCCCGCGTGTGTGGATTGTTCTCAATTATTGCTGACACCGAGTCTAAAAGTAAAACCATCGATAAAAATGAAATCATATGGTGAGTTAGATTGGAGATAAAGGCGTGAGAGAGACTCAATGGCCTTGAAGTTACAGGCCTTTGAGAATTCATTTCGTTCTATAAACGGCAACTTTCATCGGATTTTCTTCCCGTTTTTTTTCAACCGAGTCTAAAACTATGTTAGCGACTGTGAAAAATGAAATGATTTATCGAATTTGATTTGAAATAAAACTGGGGGAGAGCAAGACACCACGGGCCTACAAAACAGGACTCAAAGCTATGCGAGTTAATAAAATGGTGGATATTTGTTTATAGCCACTCCCAGAATGGGTGGAGCTATGGGTGGAGCGACTCTGCAAACCGAGTAAGCCACACCCCGGACAGACACCCAACAGATAGACAGACAGACAGACAGACAGAATCATCTACGGCTATTATAATATAGATATATATATATATATATACACATATATATATATATATATATATATACACATATATATATACACACATATATATATATATATTGTTGCGAATATGGAATTTGGCCTCCATATCCGCTTGTAAATATTCCCCTATTTTCTCCAATACTCCCCAACTTTCCCCAATCCCCCATTCCCTAGTCCCATTGCATGTAAATAACAATCAGTAGAGCCGACCTTCCCCTTATTCCCCCATTAAATGTCGTGCCCAGGTCCACCGCACCACACGTAGCCAACTTTCGGACATCTTCCTAGTTATTCTTAATCTATGTCAGTTAAGGCCTCGTTTCCATTAATTATGACTCTTCGTTGCACCAGAATGTGATTATATGGCATCAGTAGTGAGTTTAGGACCTTTCCCATACCTCCTCCCATCTTCTTCCCCAAACAACAAACAATAACAACAACTACAACAACAATTACAACAACAACAGAGGGGATGGCGGCGGAGCGGGGGAGGATGCGTCCTCACACCGGCTCGATTAGCTCCAGACCATGCGCTCCACGGGGTTACCCCGAAGGGGCTGGCTGTCAGCTCCTCGTCGGGGGCGGAGCCAGTAACCCCCCCCGCACGCACCCAATGAGAAGCAACGTGCCGATTCCACGAGGCGGAGCTAACGAGCCGAGGGCGTGTCACTCCCCGCCGGATATACGCAGCCGCTTGCCGGACGTGACGTCAGATGCGCCCCCAGCTTGAGACGACAAGACGCCACCTCGAGCGCTGAGAGACCTCCTGCATCTTTTGGGCCGCGCCATCCTGTCCCTGAGCACAAGGTGCACCTTGTGCTGGCCATCACGAATACCCGCTTTCCTAGCCATCAATCCCCGTGTGAGTCAGTTTTTGTCCTGTTTCTCTGTGGTCTGTCGGGAATAATATAAGGTTGTGTCTAAGTGCCTGTCTTCCTATGATGTACCTCTTGTAGTTGTAATCTAACCTTCCGCCTTAATATAACCTCCTCCGGAGGTCTTGAGAACTGAACCCCTGGTGTCGTATTGTGTCATTATAACCCAGCCGGGTGTCTTCTCTTTCCTATTGAGCCAGCGTAGCGCGGCTTTGTCGACGTTCGAGTACAATCGGGTAATTTGTGAATTTGTGCGGACACGACGGCCATTCCGCTCGGCCCACCTTAACATCAAAGTCGTGTCTGTAACAATTGGTGTCAGGAGTGGGATTCGAACCCGGGACTAAATTTATTAGGCCCAAATTTTGGGAGGGAAAATCGATTCGGAGCGCGTACTGCGCTCGACGAAATTATAACAAAAAAAAAAAAATTGGATTTGTTTTACGAAACTCGAATTTTGCAAGTCGCGCTATGGCGGATCAAGACAGCTGGGGTCCGGTAAAGGAGAGTGAGGTAGGGTCGATCCAGGACCAAAATGAGGGACAGGAGGAGAGCGAAGCAGTGAGGGCGGCAGGTTCGCAAAATAGCGCCGTCACGCACGAAGAAGCGGGCGCACAAAATGGCGCCTCGCTGGTCACCGTGCCCGCGACCGAAGTAGCGCCGCTGGGAAGATTGGAACTTTTTTTTATACAAATGACGGCCCTTATGGAAAAGAATAGTGAGCGATTGGAAAACCAAATGGGGGTAATGGGGAACCGGATGGATGCTCAGAGTGAGCAATTGGGGGTAATGAGGGACGAAGCGAGGGCTCGGAGTGAGCAATTGGGAGTAATGAGGGACGAAGCGAGGGCTCGGAGTGAGCAATTGGGAGTAATGAGGGACGAAGCGAGGGGTACTGGTGAGAAGGTAGACAAAAATTTTGAGGGGTTAGACAATGGGATAAAAGAGGTGAGAAATGGGTTAATGGGGGTAGAAAACAGAATGGCCGCTCAAGAGAATCAAATGGAAGGGATGCAAAAGGGGTTAGAGGGGTTAGAAAACAGTATGGAAGGCAAATTGAGGGACATGAGGGACCAAGCGGAAAGGGAAGTTAAACAAATGGAGCAGCAGATAGAGGGGGTCAGAATGGGGGTAGAGACCAAACTGGATGCTCACAGGGAGGAAATGGAGCAGATGAGGGTGGCATCTGGGCAGGAGATGCAAGTGATGGGAGAGGAGATCAGAAGAGGAGTGAGTGAGGAGGTCGGAGGAGTGCGCGAGGAGGTGAGGCACTGTGAGGAGCACATGGAGAAGGAGGTGAGAAAGGGGACTGTAAAGTTACAAGGGGGCATAGAGGTCCTGACGCAGGAGGTGGAACAGCTGACGGAGGGACAAAAAGGACTAACGGAGCAGGTTCAAAGGAACACTGCGGTATTAGGAGGGTTGAAAGCGACACAAAACGACATAAAAAACGACTTAATAGCGACGAAGAGGGAATGTCAGATGGTACGTGAGGGACTGACAACGAGGTTGGACGAGGTGATAGAGGTAATGGAGACGAAGGACCGGCAGGTGAGGACGCACATGGAAACGGTCAAGGTAGCCTTGGAGGACGAGCTTGAGGAGACGTACCGGGGAATAAAAGAGGTGAAGCACAAATTAGAAGAAGTGGAAGAAGGGATGAGCGAAATTAAGAAGCGACGGAGAGGGGATAAGAAAGAGATAAAAGAGGAGATAAAAGAATTGGTCCAAAGTCTGTGTTTGGATCGTGATGATGTGCTCATTAACCGGATGAGGGATTCGCAGGTGATGGAGGAGAAGCGAAGAGGAAGAGGACCCGGTGTAAGTGGTGACCAATATGGTCGTGCGTATGATGCGCCAGGGGATTTAAGGAGCTTGGGGGTCGAGATGGACCCGGGTGTTCGTGAGAGGCCGTTGGTGAAGTGTGCGACAGGTCTGGTGTGCGAAAGAGGAGGTGTGCAAGAAAGTCCGACTCTGGGGTGTGTGAGGAAAAAGTGCGTGCCAAGGAGTGAGTGTGCTGGCGAGAGTGAGTCGGTCGTAGCGCGTGTGCGAGGGAGCACATGGAAGCGTGGTGTGGTGAGTGTTACAGAGGGTGTGACGGGAGAGTGTGCGCAGGAGTGTGCGCGAGAAAGGTGTGTGACGGACAGGTGCATGAGGAAAGAGTGCGCTGTCAGAAGTAAGGAAGAGTGTCCACCTGTGGTGAGTGTTACAGAGGGTGTAACGGGAGAGTGTGCGCGAGGAAGGTGTGTGACGGACAGGTGCATGAGGAAAGAGTGCGCTGTCAGAAGTAAGGAAGAGTGTCCACCTGTAGTGAGTGTTACAGAGGGTGTAACGGGAGAGTGTGCGCGAGAAAGGTGTGTGACGGACAGGTGCATGGGGAAAGACTGCGCTGTCAAGAGTAAGGGTGAGTGCGCTGTCAAGAATGGAGGTGAAAGTAGTGAGAGTGACAAGGAGCGTGAGTTAGTTGTGACAGGTGAGCGAGGATGTACACCTGGGATGGAAGGATGCACACCTGGAATGGTAGAGCGTGAGTGGGAATGCACGCTGGAGTTGGTGGTGAGGCACGTGGTTGGGTGTGCGAATGAGGGCACACCTGTGATTGTCACAGAGGAGGTGACAGAGGAGGGGGCGCGAAGAGGTGTTTTGGTGAGGTGTGCGACCAACGAATGTGTGCCAAAGTGTTCGGTGGTCAGGTGTGTGACCAAGGCTGTGAGTGGAATGGGTGTACCTGGGTGTGTAAGGAAGGGTACGAGGAGCATGGGCACAGCTGGATGTGTGAGAAAGGAGCGGGCTTCGGGGTGTAAGCATGCAGGTGAAGCATCGACGTTACACGGGTTAAAGGTCAGGTCGACTTTTAGCCGAAGCGGGCCCTCGGTGCGTGCCGGGCTTCGCGTGCCGCGAGAACCAGCGGGGATCCGAGCCACGGCGGGTTCGAAAGAACCGCCGTGCGCGATCCACGCTGGGCCTCGCTTTGAACGGCCACGTCTGTGCTCCAATAGGCGGAGCGGGCGGCCCGATAGGAAGGGTCGTTATGGCGACCACGTTTTGTTGAGACGTGCCGGCAGGTCGAGATCGGGACATTGGATGGCTCCACGCCGAGGTGATGCGTGGGATCTCGGCCCGGGTAAGCCCCCGTCCCTGCACCGAGTGCCGGACGCATCCAGCCGCTGGCACAAAACAACCAGCATCCATTGCTTGGCTTTACGAAGCCGGGCTTTGGACAGGGATTGGCGCACCGAGAGGTATTAGTGAGTCGACTGGGTGATGAGGTTAGTGTTTTGGACCCAAAATTAGAGAAAAACAAAATTTGATGATTGGCAAGGGATTGGCAGTAGTGATTGGCAGATGATGGGTAGTGATTGGCAAATTTTTGATTTATTGAAATTTGATGTGCAAAATTGGTAGTGAGAGACCCCCGATGTGGTGGGATGGCAAATCCACCATCCTTCCCATGTGGGGCAAAGGAGCAATAGCTTATGGGGTGTATGGCAGTGAAAACTAGCCCGGGTGGGTTAGGATATGGTGTGTAGGGATCTAGCGAGGATTGACATTAGGTGACGTTAAGTTTAGTTAGTGACTGATACCTGTAGTGGGGACGCAGGTAGATTAGTGTGGATTATAATGACGTGGGAGCGCAATAGTTTAAAGGGACGACTGGGAAGCGCAAGTTTCAGAAGGGAGTAGTTAGCTGAGATGATGCCGTGTGTGTGTGAGGATGGAACAGGTGTGATTGCACAGGTGTGCAACTGGACAGGTGTGTGGAGCAGTGTATGAGTAGTGAGTGTGTGGATCAGCGCGAATGCGCTTGGGGAGAGAAGGGTGCAGGTGGCACCAGGTGTGAGAGCACAGGTGTGCAAGTACAGGTGTGTGGAGAGAGTTGGAGTAAGTGGTACGGAGTGGTGTGCATGGTGCGAAGGTGTGAATGGGGGAAGAGTGGACCCCCATCACGGATACCCGGGGCGGGTAGTGTAAGTGTTAGGTAGAGGGTACAGGTAAATTGTGGTTGGATATTGGCATTTGTGGTGCGGTTGCAGAATGGTGTTGTGAATGGGTGCATTAGTGTTGTGGAAATGGCTGGGCGTGTAGCCTGTTAGTGTGTGTAGTTGGTTGGGCACTCCACCACTGTGAGGATGTCGGCCAGGTGAGGCCGCAGGTGGGCTCTGGGAGCCGGTAGTTGTGAGTGGGTGCCTGAGGATCCCGGGTGTGGATCGGGCAGCCCAGTGCCAGAGAGGGCACGGAGTGGGGAGAGCGCCAGAGGGCCTTCCCCAGGTAGATAGGTTAGGATAAGGAGCAGGTAAGCTCGGAGGCAACTGCAGTGGTGGAGGGGTGCAGGTGGGTAGACCCACTGGGAGAGGTACACGCCACAGCCCAGAAATTGTACGAGGGCACCGGGAGATGAATCGGGGGAGTGAGACCCCAAATTGAAGAGCACCACAGTTTGGCCAATGGGAATTGGTTTTTAGAACCCATAGTGTAAGAGGGCCAATGGTTTGGCCGGAGAGAGACCCCGGGTAGTGTAAAGTTGTTAAAGTCATTTAGGAAATAGTTAGGATTGATGAACCTGTCGCACCATACGCAGCCACTTACCTGTGGTGATGATGATGACTCCACACCTGTGTTTTCTTTGTTCTGTGTGCAGGAAATGAGATTGCTGTGGATTTGTGAGACGCATCACGACGTGGATGAGACATTGGGGTGATTCCATCTCTCCCTCCTTAGGAGGGACTGATGATGAATTGGTGATGGCAAATTTTGATGTGCAGTTGGAGATGGCAAATTTTGATGAGAGTTGAAAATGGCAAATTTGATTGGTTAGGAGGGAGAGAAGACGAATTTGGTTTATGGGAGGAACGGGGAAGACAGTAGGGATGTTTGTCGATTTGTAAAGTAGATGTTTATGGGT
>NC_136272.1:76096628-76209128 GCF_964187855.1 Myxine glutinosa
ATAACCGAAAGGTTTTCAGAGTCATAAGTGTATGCAGTACTCACTGCGTTGCCCTGATGAGCCCCAAAAAAGGGCGAAACCAGGTCGGTAACTGTGAGTTTTACATACACTTATGACAGTATCTGAACTAAGATCAAAATTCTGCTCTGTCAGAGGGTTCTCTTGAGAGCTTGACAGGCAGAGCGTATGTTCATGGCAGTGACGTCATTACTTGCGCTCATTGAAAGCTGGAGAACTGCACATATATTTGGATTGGTTTGCTCCCGGCTGCATCCAGGGGATTCCATATAATGAGTGGATACCAGAGGTAATGTGCCATGTGGCAGATGGCACTTATCGCTCCCATTAAGGTACAGCATAGCTGGATGGGATACCTTAATGGCGGTTCACCACTGATGGTATGAAATCGCAAAGTAACTGGTATATAACCGAAAGGTTTTCAGAGTCATAAGTGTATGCAGTACTCACTGCGTTGCCCTGATGAGCCCCAAAAAAGGGCGAAACCAGGTCGGTAACTGTGAGTTTTACATACACTTATGACAGTATCTGAACTAAGATCAAAATTCTGCTCTGTCAGAGGGTTCTCTTGAGAGCTTGACAGGCAGAGCGTATGTACATGGCAGTGACGTCATTACTTGCGCTCATTGAAAGCTGGAGAACTGCACATATATTTGGATTGGTTTGCTCCCGGCTGCATCCAGGGGATTCCATATAATGAGTGGATACCAGAGGTAATGTGCCATGTGGCAGATGGCACTTATCGCTCCCATTAAGGTACAGCATAGCTGGATGGGATACCTTAATGGCGGTTCACCACTGATGGTATGAAATCGCAAAGTAACTGGTATATAACCGAAAGGTTTTCAGAGTCATAAGTGTATGCAGTACTCACTGCGTTGCCCTGATGAGCCCCAAAAAAGGGCGAAACCAGGTCGGTAACTGTGAGTTTTACATACACTTATGACAGTATCTGAACTAAGATCAAAATTCTGCTCTGTCAGAGGGTTCTCTTGAGAGCTTGACAGGCAGAGCGTATGTACATGGCAGTGACGTCATTACTTGCGCTCATTGAAAGCTGGAGAACTGCACATATATTTGGATTGGTTTGCTCCCGGCTGCATCCAGGGGATTCCATATAATGAGTGGATACCAGAGGTAATGTGCCATGTGGCAGATGGCACTTATCGCTCCCATTAAGGTACAGCATAGCTGGATGGGATACCTTAATGGCGGTTCACCACTGATGGTATGAAATCGCAAAGTAACTGGTATATAACCGAAAGGTTTTCAGAGTCATAAGTGTATGCAGTACTCACTGCGTTGCCCTGATGAGCCCCAAAAAAGGGCGAAACCAGGTCGGTAACTGTGAGTTTTACATACACTTATGACAGTATCTGAACTAAGATCAAAATTCTGCTCTGTCAGAGGGTTCTCTTGAGAGCTTGACAGGCAGAGCGTATGTACATGGCAGTGACGTCATTACTTGCGCTCATTGAAAGCTGGAGAACTGCACATATATTTGGATTGGTTTGCTCCCGGCTGCATCCAGGGGATTCCATATAATGAGTGGATACCAGAGGTAATGTGCCATGTGGCAGATGGCACTTATCGCTCCCATTAAGGTACAGCATAGCTGGATGGGATACCTTAATGGCGGTTCACCACTGATGGTATGAAATCGCAAAGTAACTGGTATATAACCGAAAGGTTTTCAGAGTCATAAGTGTATGCAGTACTCACTGCGTTGCCCTGATGAGCCCCAAAAAAGGGCGAAACCAGGTCGGTAACTGTGAGTTTTACATACACTTATGACAGTATCTGAACTAAGATCAAAATTCTGCTCTGTCAGAGGGTTCTCTTGAGAGCTTGACAGGCAGAGCGTATGTACATGGCAGTGACGTCATTACTTGCGCTCATTGAAAGCTGGAGAACTGCACATATATTTGGATTGGTTTGCTCCCGGCTGCATCCAGGGGATTCCATATAATGAGTGGATACCAGAGGTAATGTGCCATGTGGCAGATGGCACTTATCGCTCCCATTAAGGTACAGCATAGCTGGATGGGATACCTTAATGGCGGTTCACCACTGATGGTATGAAATCGCAAAGTAACTGATATATATATATATATATATATATACATATATATATATATACATATATACATATATATATATATACATATATATATATATATATATATATACATATATATATATATATATATATATAGATATTATATATACACATTCTCCATTTCAACAACTGACAGGACAATGACCCTGCACTAACTAAACATCACGTAAAACAAGTCAAGTGAATCCACTTGGATTCCGCCCAGGTTGGCACATGGAAATTATGATGTAGCATAATTATCATCTCGGGTCAAGATTTGAAATTATGCCATGGTTTTTGTAAAATTGCTACTAGTATTCACATTATGTACTTTCACCAAAACATACATCATCATAGAAACATACATAGAATTTGGGTCCTCTGGGTCATTTGGGTCCTCTGGGTCATTTGGGTCCTCTGGGTCATTTGGGTCCTCTGGGTCATTTGGGTCCTCTGGGTCATTTGGGTCCTCTGGGTCATTTGGGTCATTTGGGTCATTTGGGTCCTCTGGGTCATTTGGGTCCTCTGGGTCCTCTGGGTCATTTGGGTCCTCTGGGTCATTTGGGTCCTCTGGGTCATTTGGGTCCTCTGGGTCATTTGGGTCCTCTGGGTCATTTGGGTCCTCTGGGTCATTTGGGTCATTTGGGTCATTTGGGTCCTCTGGGTCATTTGGGTCCTCTGGGTCATTTGGGTCCTCTGGGTCATTTGGGTCCTCTGGGTCATTTGGGTCCTCTGGGTCATTTGGGTCCTCTGGGTCATTTGGGTCCTCTGGGTCATTTGGGTCCTCTGGGTCATTTGGGTCCTCTGGGTCATTTGGGTCCTCTGGGTCATTTGGGTCATTTGGGTCCTCTGGGTCATTTGGGTCCTCTGGGTCATTTGGGTCCTCTGGGTCATTTGGGTCCTCTGGGTCATTTGGGTCATTTGGGTCCTCTGGGTCATTTGGGTCCTCTGGGTCATTTGGGTCCTCTGGGTCATTTGGGTCCTCTGGGTCATTTGGGTCCTCTGGGTCATTTGGGTCCTCTGGGTCATTTGGGTCCTCTGGGTCATTTGGGTCCTCTGGGTCATTTGGGTCCTCTGGGTCATTTGGGTCATTTGGGTCCTCTGGGTCATTTGGGTCCTCTGGGTCATTTGGGTCCTCTGGGTCATTTGGGTCCTCTGGGTCATTTGGGTCCTCTGGGTCATTTGGGTCCTCTGGGTCCTCTGGGTCATTTGGGTCCTCTGGGTCATTTGGGTCCTCTGGGTCATTTGGGTCCTCTGGGTCATTTGGGTCCTTTGGGTCCTCTGGGTCCTCTGGGTCCTCTGGGTCATTTGGGTCCTCTGGGTCCTCTGGGTCATTTGGGTCCTCTGGGTCATTTGGGTCCTCTGGGTCATTTGGGTCCTCTGGGTCATTTGGGTCCTCTGGGTCATTTGGGTCCTCTCGGTCATTTGGGTCCTCTGGGTCATTTGGGTCCCCTGGGTCATTTGGGTCCTCTGGGTCATTTGGGTCCTCTGGGTCATTTGGGTCCTCTGGGTCATTTGGGTCCTCTGGGTCATTTGGGTCCTCTGGGTCATTTGGGTCCTCTGGGTCATTTGGGTCATTTGGGTCCTCTGGGTCATTTGGGTCCTCTGGGTCATTTGGGTCCTCTGGGTCATTTGGGTCATTTGGGTCCTCTGGGTCATTTGGGTCCTCTGGGTCATTTGGGTCCTCTGGGTCATTTGGGTCATTTGGGTCCTCTGGGTCATTTGGGTCCTCTGGGTCATTTGGGTCCTCTGGGTCATTTGGGTCCTCTGGGTCATTTGGGTCCTCTGGGTCATTTGGGTCATTTGGGTCCTCTGGGTCATTTGGGTCCTCTGGGTCATTTGGGTCCTCTGGGTCATTTGGGTCATTTGGGTCATTTGGGTCCTATATTCCTATCCTATAACATATATATCTCCTATAACCTATCCTATAAATATAGATTTGATGACGTCATGTTTACACATCTGAGCGACAGAAATGAGCGACAGAAATGGGTGACAGAAACTTGCTTCACTTTTGAGCGCCCGAAATTCCCAGGCAAACGCTATAACGCACCAGGTTTACAACCTGTGCGTTAATAAAATATCGGGGAAAGGTGCATAAAAAAACAACACCCGCTAATCTCCTGAACGGTGAAAGATAGGAGGAAACCTCTGAAACAAAAAATGTCGGGACGGGCCCCGGGAAGGTTATCGGCTAGGTGGCGAGGCCGGTCGAGGCCGCCTCGGCCGGACCACTGATATCTATACTAACTGGATTGGAGGCTCGACGCCAAATCAACGCTAATCGGTCCATTCGCTGTGAAGTCACCGGAAGTAGTTTCGTCGCCATATTGGTTCCCCCAGAAAATCTGCGTCCGTTCATTGTCTTTATCAAAAGACAATGCCTGGTATATTTTATAAAATAATTTCATCGAAATTTCAACAAAACATTCGATTCAAATTGACTTGAGACAGCAAGTTGCTGTGAGGAAAGATGCCTCCCTGTACAGCATATGGATGTACGACGTACAAATTCGGTCAAGACCATCTGGAACTTTTCTTCGCAGCGGTACGTTCATGTGGAGGATTTAACAACAATCCTACGGCTCGTCAATTTCAGTCGACCTGCAAGCGCCTCCTAATGCGACATCATGTAAAAAATGGTACTGGAAACTGTTCCCTCTTGGATCATCACACTGACATTCTTCCAGTTCAGAACATTACACAATCGACAATCAACATTGCACGCAAATATGACATCGACAGACAACCATCACAAGATGACCATGACTACACACCATGACTACGCTGACACGCCAAACTTCGAAACAGTTTCACAATACAAAGAGGCGGCTGTTAGCTGCATCGCTGGCTATGTAGTTCGCATGATGAAGAAGAGAATCGACTGCGTGTCTTGTGCGATAGCACTTACTACTTCAGATGGTAGTTGCCATAATTTATTGAGGATGAAAGACCACGGGGCCTCCAGAAAGCATCATCAAGCGTCATTGCCACATGCTTGGAAACAGATATATGTTTTCAACGACTACTGAGGATGACAAATGGGAATCTTCCTCGAGGATCCGGAATTTCAGTTGCAGTATCCATGGCTGTTATGAGCAATACTGTTCATATGGACTTGTTTCCTGAACTGCACTCACACCAGTTTGAAACTGCAGTGGAAGATAATCATATTCACAAACTCGTGAAGATAGCAGCTTCTTGTTATTGTTGAATCAAACTCTGTCATCTTGGGAAAAAGGAGACGGAAGCCATCACCGGAGAGAAAGTCAGGAAGCAGATGCCCAAACTGATTTTGTTCGAGCACCAGTGAGATTATAGAACACACATGATACAGTGTACACATGTTGCTATTTTATATTCTGTAATTATAATTTATCATAATTTGGCAATATCCTGACATGTCCTTGGAGGAGAATAACAAAAATATTTACTCTGACCATCATGTTTTCCCTGCCCAGAAGTACAACTCAGAAGTTAGTTTTCACTATACTCTTCGATTCTGATTCTTTGATAAATGGATGCAATTTATTTTCAATGGTACTCACTTCAGTAAGAATATTGTGCCATGTGGAATGAAAAAACAAAAAAAAACAAAAGCAACACTTGACCACAAATATGGTACGTATATAAGTATTCACATACCAATTTATTTTGCAGATCCATGTTATGAAAAAGCAAACGCAGTCCTATTTCCTATTCTTAAAATTTTAAAAATATATTTAATTACTATTAATATTATTAATATTTAATATTAATAATTATTTAATATGTAATTTAATTTATTTAATTATTTAATTATTTAATATTATATTATTATTTATTATGAGAATATTTAATTTATTTAATATTAAATATTTAATTAGAGGGAATTTAAAGAATTTAATATTTAATTATCAGCACATTTCCGACGAAAATTCCACCTCCCACTTAATTTTATTGCATTCCGAATTGATTTTAATCCGTTCCAGGGTTGAAAAAGCGTTATTACAGGATTGATGAAATGTCCGGTTCTAAAAACCGCAGCAGTCGATTTGAATGAAGAGGATGAATCACATTACATCGGTAAATGACATTCGTTTTGGGGAATCGAGGGGGAGCAAAGATGGCGGACAAATGGCTTCAAAAAGAGCTTCCCTTCCGATCCAGTTGGCAGAGAGATCAGTGGGCCGGGCTAGGCCCCTTTCGCGATAAATCTTCTTCTTCTTTAAAAAAAATTATCTTGAAGTACAACTTATGCACTTAATAGGAATATCTGACTGACTGCAACACATGCTTTGAAAATTCTCTCTGGCGGGGCCCGACAGAAGAAAGAACAAGGAACCGTTGAGCACTAACTGTACTGGGCTCGCGTCAGACCGATGTACAGAAGATTAAATTCATTCAAAAAGAACCTGGGAAACGCCGGGTGCATTCAGCTCATCATAAATAAATGATAAACTACACGAATGAGGTGATGACGTCGATTTCCTGAGGCGATTCCGAACATTGATTAGCACACGATACTCGACATGAAAGAGAAAATTCACTTAATGCTGTGAAAACCGTGTGAGATACCTTCGTTGCGACCTCTTCTTGAAAAGACGCATCTTGGGAAATAAAATACGTTCGGGGGAGTTGGGGTGGAGAGAATTTCGAGGAAACAACTCGCAAACTGACGAAGACACGTCCAGCACCACGAGATATCCGCATCGAAATGACCGTTTCAATGTTGTTGTTCCTTAGTTACCACGTGATACATTTGTGACGTCAGCCTTCCGAGTCCTTAAATAATGAGACGCTTAAACACGATGAGATTGGTGGTTTTTAAGACTTCATCATCGTTATTTATAAAAAATTTAAAGAAATCAATCGTTATATATTTATTTTGGGGAAGTTTCTTTCAGCGTAGCTTCGGACACCGGAAGGCTCTGGAGACTATTTCGATATTGAGCATGATGATAGTAATGTCAATTTTAAAATCCTTTCTTGAATTAATACATTGTAATTATTTTAATAGAAGGTGTTATTTCCATTTGACCTCTTCAACCTTCCCGCACGAACACCCCTCCCCCGATAATCAGCATATGACGTCACTATACTTACGATCCGCCATTTTGGATCCATCTTACCAGGGACAGCTTGAGGATAATTGATTACCAGAGACAGCAAACTAAACGAAACCACGTGGATTGTATCATCGTTTCTACTTTTGTTACAACTAGCAGGAACCCGTGGAACAGGGTTCCACGTAAACCCCCCTCCCCGCCCCCCCCCCCATTTATTTGGGCAGTGTATAGGCAACAAAGTGCTGCCTCGCATGCGCCCAGACGTTTGGGTTCACTGCTAACAATCCAGTGTCAATTTTCGTCATCCGCACACTTATTGCCAAAAATAATGTTATGAAATTGTTTTATGTTCTCAGAGATCAGACGTTGAAGGGAAAATAAAAGATAAATTGCAAAATGAAAGTGTCAATGATGGTGAAAAAAAGCCACAATCAGGAAACTCGAACGTCACTCGGTGGAGAGCATACCTCAGCCAGATGAACAGTTTACGTTTTATATCCCAGAGTAGACCAGAAAATCATAACACAGAATCATATTTAATCAAAATCATCCGTCCACAACTTTTTGAGATATCCTGCTATATATCGTTTTTCGCCCAATCACTCAATGGTGAAGAATCACTTTTAAAATTCTAGTAGCCGGATCCGGATCTTCACCAAAATTGAATCGACTCATCCTTATCACACACACAACCTGTCCAATACGTTTCGTCCAAATCCATCCATATTTTTTTTAGATATCTTGCGATGTATCAGTTTGGCCCAATCTTCCAATGGTGAAGATTCACTTAAAAAATAAATAATTCTCATATCCGAATCCATATTCAGATCTTCACCAAAATCGAATCGAATTGTCCTTCTCAGATACCCAACCTGTCCACCAAGTTTAGTCCAAATCCCTCCATAATGTTTTGAGATATCCTGCTATGTATCGTTTTTGGCCCGATCTCCCAATGGTGAAGAATCACCTAAAAAAATTCTACTAGCCGGATCCGGATCCGGATCTTCACCAAAATCGAATCATTTCGTCCTTGTCACATACGCTACATATCTGCCAAATTTCGTCCGAAATCGTCCAAATCACAACTTTTTGAGATATTTTGTTCACAAACTCGCAGACAAACAGATAAACAGACAGGGGTGAAAACATAACCTCCATCCATCCACCTTTGGTGGCAGAGGTAACAAACGTGTTGTTCAATCTATCTCACGAAAACTAACGTTGCTCGTTAACGTCGCAGGCGAATCACCTATTGAACCATTTGCATAATTTATGCTTTGTGTTGGTGAAAAATAGTGATAATCAGAAAAATTGTCGTGTTATAACATGAAACGGATGAACGTATTTCAATAAACCCAACTACAGTGGATTCGGGTAACTGCCGGGAGTTTGTGATCCAAAAATTATTATTTTCATTTTTTTACGGATCACAAATTCAAAGAACGTTGAATGAACAAGGAATTTTGTCGAGAACGGTGTGTGTGTTGTGTGTGTGTGTGTGTGTGTGTGTGTGTGTGTGTGTGTGTGTGTGTGTGTGTGTGTTGTGTTATGTTGTTTGTGTGGTGTGTGTGTGTGTGTGTGTGTGTGTTTGTGTATGTGTGTATGTGTATATGTGTGTGCATGTGTGTGTGCATATGTATATATGCGTGCATGTGTATATGTGCGTGCATTTGTACATGTGTGTGCATGTGTATATGTGTGAGCATGAAGGAGCTGCGCTCCAACGCGAGTCGAAAGAATTGACGCGACCAAAGACGGAATTCGTCCGAGTTGCTTTATTGAAACAAAACAGCTCAGGTATTCTGACAAGCCCGTTTATCGGGCAGCAATATATATACACATTTATGCCGGGGCGTTTGCCCGGGAAAACCGAGACCGGGCATGCCCGGGCGTCCTGGACGCGGCCTGGCAAGTCGAGGCTGGGCGTGCCCGGGCGCTCTGGGCGAGCCCTGGAAAGGCGAGAGCGGGCATGCCCGGGAAAGACGAGACCGGGCGTGCCCGGGAGGTTCGGGCGTTCCCAGGAACAGCGAGTCCGGGCATGTCCAGGAGAGGCGCGTCTGGGCCCGTCCGGACGAGCCCGGCATGGCGATCGCGCCCTGGCCGCGTCCTGGCAGGTGCAAGGCGATTGTGTACATTCAGCGGGAACCGCTACACACGCCCCTCCAGAATCGACCTGCACCGGCAGGGTCAATTTAAGGGGGGTCCGGATGACCCGGCCGAAGCGACCCCTGGAGGGTCGTGGTGGGGGGTCCGATCTGGTGGTGGGTGGTCGAGCGGGGGGAACTGTGGACGGGGGGCGGCCTCGCCACGGAGGAAGGGCCAACCGTGGTGGTCGGTCGACGTCCACGTGCGCCGGTTTGAGGCGGTCCACAGAGATCCGGTCCGACCGGCCGCCGACGTCGACGACGAAGGATTTGTTGCCCCGTCGCAGGACCCGGAAGGGCCCGTCGTACGGCGGCCGGAGTGGCCCCCGGTGCGCGTCATGACACACAAAGACGTACTCCGCTGTGCGAAGCGCCGGGGGGACGTAGGACTGGGAGCCACCGTGGCGGGACGTTGGCACGGGGGCAAATCGTCGGGCGGCCTCCTGGAGGTCCGAGCGCTGGTGTGCGACGGACCAGGGACTGGTAGCGTCGGGCACGAACTCGCCCGGGACGCGTAGCGGCTGGCCGTAGACGAGCTCGGCGGCGGACGCCCGGAGGTCCTCCTTGGGGACCGTGCGGAGGCCCAAAAGGACCCACGGCAGCCGGTCGGTCCAACCATCGTCCTGAAGGCCGGCCATGAGTGCGGCCTTCATGGAGCGGTGAAACCGCTCGCACAACCCATTGGCTTGGGGGTGGTAGGCCGTGGTGCGGTGCAGCGTGACCCCCAATGAGCGGGCGACCGCGCCCCAAAGTTCGGACGTGAACTGTGGGCCGCGGTCGGATGAGATGTCCGCCGGTGCGCCGAAGCGCGCGACCCAGGTGGCGATGAACGCCTGCGCCACGTCGGCGGTGGAGGTGGAGGTGAGGGGCACGGCCTCCGGCCACCTGGTGGTCCTGTCCACCATGGTGAGCAGGTGGGTGAACCCCTGCGATGGGGGCAGGGGACCCACCAGGTCCACGTGGACGTGGTCGAAACGCCGTGCAGGCACGGTGAAAGGTGCTAGCGGGGCCTGGGTGTGGCGGTGGACCTTGGCCCGCTGGCAGGCCGTGCAGGCGTTGGCCCAGTCACGGACGTTCCGTCGAAGGCCGTGCCAGACGAAACGCGCCGACACCAGCTTCTGAGAAGCTTTTCGGCCTGGGTGAGAAAGGCCGTGGATGGAGGCGAAGATGCGGCGCTGCCAGGAAACGGGCACGATGGGGCGAGGCTGGCCCTGGGAGACGTCGCAGAGCAGGACGGTGCCCGCGAAGGGGATGTCGGCCAGGCGGAGGCCCGTGTCCGCCACCCGGAGGGCCTGCACCGAGGTGTCGGTGGACTGGTCGGCCGCCATGAGCGTGAAGTCCACGCCGAGGTGGACCGCGTTCGTGCTGGCCCGAGAAAGACAGTCGGCCACGGCGTTGTCTTTGCCGGCGACGTGCCGGATGTCCGTGGTGAATTCCGACACGGCGGAGAGGTGGCGCTGCTGGCGGGCCGACCACGGCTCCGTGACTTTGGCCATTGCGTAGACCAATGGCTTGTGGTCGACGAAAGTCGTGAACGGGCGGCCCTCCAGGAGGTGTCGGACATGGCGAACGGCCAGGAATAGACCGAGCAGCTCGCGGTCGAACGTGCTGTATTTTAACTCGTTCGGCCGGAGTTGCCGACTAAAAAAGTGAGTGGCTGCCAAACCCCGTCCACCCATTGTTCATGGACGGCGCCCACCGCGTAGTTGGAGGCGTCCGTAGTGAGGGCGATGGGCGCGTTGAGCACCGGGTGAGCCAGCAGCGTTGCGTCGGCGAGGGCCCGTTTTGCGCTCGCGAAGGCCGCATCCATGGCCGCGGACCAAACGATGTCATGCTTGGCCGGCTTGCCCCGGAGGGCCTCGTAAAGGGGCCGCATGAGCTGAGCAGCGCGGGGCACGAATCGGTGATAAAAATTCACCATGCCGAGGAACTCTTGTAGGGCCTTGATGGAACGGGGACGCGGGAACGTGGTGATGGCCTCGACCTTGGTCGGCAGCGGCACGGCCCCAGTCTTGGTGATGCGGTGGCCCAAAAAGTCAACGGTCGTCGTGCCGAAGTGGCATTTGGCCGGGTTGACAATTAAGCCGTGCTCGCTGAGGCGACCGAACAATGTTCGGAGGTGGAGGAGGTGCTCGGCGCGGGACGTGCTGGTGTTACGTGGTCCTCCCGGTGACTACCTGGTCTCGGTGACCCCCGGACCGTGAGAGGAACTCCGCCAGAAAGATCTATGGTTTATACGCTTTCGTAACGCAATCAATATGAATTCCGGTCAAGAAGAAACCCCACACCAAGGATCCGGAATAATCAATAATGTATTCCCCGAGCAATCAACAACCATCAACAATCAACAATCAATATTACAAAGATGGCCATCTTATATATGTGTCCCCCCCTTTCCCCACTCACGACCACTGGTGTCACTGTCCCTCACAATGTCTCTCTTCTCCGCACATGGACGGTTGAACGAACCCCGGGCGGACGTGCTCCAAACGTGCACGTCTCGTACCGGGGACAGCTGCTGCAGCGCACACCTCCTTGCCAAGCAACGGGGCAAAACCAAGCGCGGCTTGCAACGCGCGCGAGGCCCAAGGTGCGACCCGTACGCGTCCTTGTAGATGGTGAGGCGAACTGTGCCGGACGCTTGGTTCCGTGCACGAACCCACGGCGACTTGACGTGTAAATGGGTAATTACCCCGCGCAGGTAACTCCTTGCGCCAGACGGGCTTTCAAACGCAGCGTCCCCCCCACGCTGCTCAATATCGATCCCGCTCGCGTCGGAGCTCGGCGAGGAAGAGGAAGGAGATCGCCGCTTCTCCCGGACCTCGTGTCTTTTCTTCTTCCGTTTCAGGTCTCCTTTTTCCCAGAAGGGCTCCTGACCCTTTAATCACAACAACCTTTAATCGCCTACACATTAATAAGCAAAGACCTGAATAGTAATTCACATCAATTCACATAAATCCGTAACACTCCCCCCCTTCAAGAAAGAAAGTTTGAACCCAGCGAAAACTTTCTTTGCCGGCCAACTTGGATAAACAAACCAGATAACTCACCCCCCTCCAAATCATCAGTTCCCCCCGGGCACAATTATCACTTAAAAATAAAGCAACAAAATTTCACAAAAACCCCCAGATTAATTCACTCTGGACAAAGCGTCCGCCACGACATTGTCCCGGCCCCTTACATGTTCAATTTCCAAGTTGAACCCCTGCAAAGCCAAACTCCATCTCATCAACCTCTGATTTTTATTTTTCATTCTTTGAATGAAGGTTAAGGGGTTGTGATCCGTAAAGACCTTTATGGGAAAGGACGTGATTCCTAAATACACCTCATAATGTTGAAGCCCTAGCAGGAGAGCCAGGGTCTCTTTCTCCACGGTGGCATAATTTGCCTGATGTTTATTGAACTTTTTGGAGTAGTAGCACACGGGGTGGTCCACCCCATCCTCATCTTCCTGTAACAAGACTGCTCCAGCCCCTACATCGCTTGCATCTACGGCCAACTTGAAAGGTGCTTGAAAGTCCGGAGCGGTTAGGACCGGAGAGCTCATTAGTATCGCTTTGATGTGGGCAAAGGCCGCCTGACATTTGCCATCCCAAACGAATGGGGTCTCCTTTCTCAACAAACTCGTTAAAGGGGCTACCACATCCGAAAAATTCTCACAGAACCGCCGGTACCACCCCGCCATACCTAAGAATCTCATCAGCTCTTTCTTCCCCTTTGGGACTTGGAAGCAATCGATAGCTTCCACCTTGGCGGTCACTGGTTGTACCTGACCCTGCCCTACTACATGGCCGAGGAACACTACCTGTGCTCTTACAAACTCACTCTTGGCTAAGTTGATGGTCAGCCCTGCTTCGGACATCGTCTGAAAAAATGCATGGATTTGCTTAATGTGGTCTTCCATGGTCATGGTGTGGATGATTACATCATCCAGATATGCCTCCACCCCCTCCAGGTCTGCAACGAGCCTATTAATCAGTCGTTGAAATGTAGCCGGCCCGTTCTTCAATCCAAAGGGGAGGACCTTGTACTGATATAACCCATTCGGAGTGACCAAAGCTGAGATTTCTTTGGCTCTATCGGTAAGAGGAATCTGCCAATACCCTTTCAGCAAGTCAAATTTGGTAACAAATTTAGCTGGGCCTATTCGATCAATACAGTCGTCAATCCTCGGGAGGGGATAGGAGTCGGTCTTGGTCACTGCATTCACCCGTTTTAAATCTGTACAACACCGAAAGCTGCCATCGGGTTTCGGAACCAACACACATGGGGAGCTCCATTCACTGTTGCTTGGTTCGATGATGTCATTGTCCAACATATATTGCATCTCCTTTCGAAGATACTCCATCTTCACCGGGTTCATCCGATAGGGGTGTTGTTTCACCGGAGTGGCCTCCCCCACCTTGATATCATGATATACTAAGTCCGTACGACCAGGTACATCTGTGAACAAATGTTTAAATTCGAAAATTAGGCTGGACAGTTGTCCTTGCTGTTCCCTCGTTAAATGACCTAACTTCTCATTCAAATGACTCAACACTTCGGTGTTCGTCAATTTGGGGCAGGCCTGGTCATCCAAGTTATCAAACTTCACACCGGTGTCTCCGTCCATTTTCACCGGTACGACAGGTGAGACAGGAACTATGTCTTCCACCGGTTCCCTCTCATGATATTTCTTCAGTCGGTTGACATGACACAACTGTCGCTTTTTCCGTCAGTCGGGAGTGGTCACCACGTAGTCTGTCTCATTCACCCTCTCCTCAACTGCATAAGGACCGAAATATCTAGCCTGGAGGGGCTGACCTGGAACGGGAAGCAATACTAGCACCCGGTCCTGAGGACTGAAATTCCTTATCTGCGAGGTCTTGTCATGTCTCTCCTTCATTTTCCCCTGGGCCATTCTCAAGTTCCGTCGTGCCATGTCACAAGCCTTTGCCAATCGGTGTTTCACTGTGGACAGATACTCCACCATCGGTGTCCGGGACTCCTGTAGTAACCACTGTTCTTTCACCAATTTCAACGGTCCTCGCACTGCGTGTCCAAACACAAGTTCAAACGGACTGAATCCCAAGGAATCCTGCACGGACTCCCTCGCAGCAAACAACAATAGGGGTATCCCTTCATCCCAATCCTTGGCACATTCAAAACAATACGTTCGGATCATATTCTTTAAAGTCTGGTGAAACCTTTCCAGGGCCCCTTGGCTCTCGGGATGGTACGCGCTGGATCTTACTTGTTCCACCCCCAACAGGTGTACCACTTGCTGGAAAAGCGTGGACATGAAATTGGAACCCTGATCAGATTGGATGACCTTAGGTAGACCAACCAAAGTGAAAAATTTAATCAAGCCCTTTGCAATAACTGCCGCCGTGATTTTCCTCAGAGGCACTGCCTCTGGGAACCTGGTGGATGCGCACATGATGGTCAGTAAGTATTGATGTCCAGCTTTGGTTTTGGGTAAAGGGCCCACACAGTCCACAATGACTCGGCTGAATGGCTCTTCAAAAGCTGGAATTGGCTTTAACGGGGCGGATGGGATTTTTTGATTCGGCTTTCCCACCAGCTGACAAGAATGGCAGGACTTGCAGAACTCCGCCACATCCCGTCGCAATCCCGGCCAGAAAAAATGTACCAATATCCTGTCACAGGTCTTGTTCACTCCCAGGTGCCCGGCCCAAGGGGTCTCATGTGCCAAACTCAATATCTCCTTCCGGTACAGCGGTGGCACCACAATCTGATAGTGAACTTTCCACTCATCGTCTGCGGGCACCTCCGGTGGCCTCCACTTCCTCATTAGGGTTTCCCCCTTCATGAAATACCCCACAGGTATCTTCGTAGCCTCTTCTTCCGTAACGGCTTTCTCAATTAAACTCTGGATCTCCGAGTCTTCGTGTTGCTCTTCCACCAGTCTCCTTCGGACCAGCGCGGTTTGCTCAACTTCGTTCCCCGCGGTCTCCGACGGACACTCCACGTCCCCTTTCGTTCCAGACGCTACCATTTCTCGAAATTCCTGGGTATGCCTCCCCTGGTTATTTCCCTTTTCCGAGTTGTCTTCCCGTACCTCTAAGGGTTCCAACTCCCCCTCTCTTTCTTCCTCCTTCTCTTCCGCGTGCTTTCTACCCATAGCCCGAGTCACTGCACAGGATGGAAAGATACCCGGAATCTCCCTCTCTAACCGAGTGGTGTTATTTTCCTTACTGGGCTTTTCCACCAACATTGGATTACCAGAAACTCGCCCCCCCGGCCAAATCATTCCCGATAATAAAAGAGATTCCCTCCACAGGAAGGGTGGCTTGTAAGCCTACGGTGACCGGCCCTGATACCAACTCAGAACTCAACTGGATGACATGAAGCGGAGCTTTAACATAGCCCCCGACCCCCTGTAAAAGCACACTAACCCCAGTTGCCGTTTTCTCTGACAATGGCAAAATGCCCTCCAGCATCAACGATTGGTGGGCTCCTGTGTCCCTCAATACCCTAACTGGCTTCTGGTTACTCGGGTCGCCATCCAGCGACACGAACCCCTCTGAAATGAAAGGTTTGTAGCCCTCATTAACAAGGTTCCCCCGGGACGCCGTACCTTTGACAGGGGAATCTTCCCCAGGCTCTGCTCTCCAAGAATGATTTCTCACACTTGCCAGTGCATTCGGAGTCGCACTAGACTGATTCCGTTCCGGGTTCTCCCTTTTCCTGAGGTAACATTGGGACATCAAGTGTCCAGTTTTATGGCAAAAAGCACAGGTAGGCCCGGAGGAGAACCTCGGGGTCGGCCTTGAGCCCCCCGAAAAATAAGTTTGTCTTGGGCCCGTAGCCCTCTGATTTCTAACAGTTGGGGTATCAGAGTTGTCCCCATAATCATCTCGAGGCCACCACCATGTATGGTCGTTCTCCGCACCGGGTGTTCCATAACTCCCCTGCTGAAGTCTAGGCGAGGAGTTAGGTTTGTGGACCCCTATCCGGTGTGTTAAGGCATAATCATCTGCCATGGTGGCTGCGTCCCACAACTTTGGTACTTTCTTTTCCTGCAGGTACACTTTGATGTCCTCGTGGACACACTGTTGAAATTCCTCCACCAGGATCAAGTCACGCAATGTTTCGAAGTCTTTTCCGACTCCTTTTGACTCACACCACCGATCAAACATGTTTTCCTTCACTCTGGCAAACTCCACATGGGTTTCACTCTCCCTCTTCCTGGCATTCCTGAATTTTTGCCGGTAAGCTTCCAGAACCAACTCATAGGCTTTGAGGATGTGCTTCTTCAATACCTCATAATCTGCACATTGGTCCATTGGTAGCGCCGAATAAATCTCTTGAGCTTTACCCACCAGCACACTTTGCACTAGTATGGTCTAGGCCTCCTCCGGCCAGTTTAACTGTCGAGCCACTTTCTCAAAGTGTGGAAAAAATTTAGCGACTTCCTTTTCACTGAAGGGTGGAACCAGCCTCACATGTCTGCCCACATCCCAGGTGTTCTGGCTAGGTGTCGACCCCGTCAGCAAGGGTGGTACCTCTCCCCGTTCTCTCATTAAATCCAGCTCCTTGAATTTAATCTCTTGCTGAAGCGCCAGATCACGTTCCTTCAACTCCCTTTCGGCTTTTCTCTCCTCTGCTTCGAGTTCCCTGGCAGCTCTCCTCTCCTCTGCTTTTCTCCCTTCTAACCTTTCCTGGAGTTCTCGTTCCACTCTCCTTTCCTCTGCTTGTTTCTCTTCTCTCCTCTCTTCTGCTTTCCTTTCTTCTTCTGCTCTTTCCTTTTCTGCTTTCCTTTCTTCTTCTGCTAACCTTTCCTGGAGTTCTCGTTCCACTCTCCTTTCCTCTGCTTGTTTCTCTTCTCTCCTCTCTTCTGCTTTCCTTTCTTCTTCTGCTCTTTCCTTTTCTGCTTTCCTTTCTTCTTCTGCTCTTTCCTTTTCTGCTTTCCTTTCTTCTTCTTTTAACCTTTCCTGGAGTTCTCGTTCCACTCTCCTTTCCTCTGCTTGTTTCTCTTCTCTCCTCTCTTCTGCTTTCCTTTCCGCTTCTGCTCTTTCCTTTTCTACTTTCCTTTCTTCTTCTTTTAACCTTTCCTGGAGTTCTCGTTCCACTCTTCTTTCCTCTGCTTGTTTCTCTTCTCTCCTCTCTTCTGCTTTCCTTTCCTCTTCTTTGATCCGTTCATGGCTCCGTAATTGCAACTCCAGTTTCCGGAGCTCAACGTCTTCTGGTTCTTCGGGTAGCCACTGCCAGGCTAACTCGTCCCATGTTCCTAATCCCACCATAGATTGTATCACCATGGTCTGCAACTCTGCCTTCCTCAAATTAGTTCGGACCTCCAAGTTAAAATGTTTGGCCAATTTCAAGAAGCCCGCTTTTAGTAACGCTCGGAACTGTGCCTCACTAGGTGTTACCGCAAAGTTCTGTGCAACAAACTCCATGGTGACTATCGTTAACACCTGTTAACCTTCACCCAAGACTTTACCACAATTTCTCAAAAATTTACCAATTAATAATTAATTAATTAATTTTAATTAATAAAAATTATTATTTTATTATGTTATACAATTTTAGATCCCGGAATTCAATTGGACGAGCCCCCAATTCTGTTACGTGGTCCTCCCGGTGACTACCTGGTCTCGGTGACCCCCGGACCGTGAGAGGAACTCCGCCAGAAAGATCTATGGTTTATACGCTTTCGTAACGCAATCAAAATGAATTCCGGTCAAGAAGAAACCCCACACCAAGGATCCGGAATAATCAATAATATATTCCCCGAGCAATCAACAACCATCAACAATCAACAATCAATATTACAAAGATGGCCATCTTATATATGTGTCCCCCCCTTTCTCCACTCACGACCACTGGGGTCACTGTCCCTCACAATGTCTCTCTTCTCCGCAAACGGGCGGTTGAACGAACCCCGGGCGGACGTGCTCCAAACGTGCACGTCTCGTACCGGGGACAGCTGCTGCAGCACACACCTCCTTGCCAAGCAACGTGGCAAAACCAAGCGCGGCTTGCAACGCGCGCGAGGCCCAAGGTGCGACCCGTACGCGTCCTTGTAGACGGTGAGGCGAACTGTGCCGGACGCTTGGTTCCGTGCACGAACCCACGGCGACTTGACGTGTAAATGGGTAATTACCCCGCGCAGGTAACTCCTTGCGCCAGACGGGCTTTCAAACGCAGCGTCCCCCCACGCTGCTCAATATCGATCCCGCTCGCGTCGGAGCAATATCGATCCCGCTTGCCGAAAGTGCACGGGGGTCGGCACGTCCGAGCCTTGTGTCCGAACCTGGCATGGTAATAATGTCGAGATCATGCCTTTTATTGTGCCTTATGTAATTGTGGTTTGCATTTAATAGTGGTTGCTTTGTGAAAAGGATTAAGCTTACTATGTTCCCTCTTGTTTTGAACTATGTTTTATTGTCCAACTGTGCCAAAAAATGTAGAAAGATAGTGAAACCGCTTGCTCTGTTAGACCCCCTCGTGAAAACGCATCTGTCTGTCCTTGACCAAAAGCCAACATGGAAGATAAGTTTTGAGAATGTCACGGTGCTCTTTCTCCCTCCCGCATCTTGCCCTTTGCTCATGCCAAAGAAGATAGGTTCTCGGGGGGAGATGTCGAGCCAGTTTTTCCTTTGTCTGTGCTCATTTTTCAGCGGAGATTTTTTGTATAATTCTGTGTATATAAAGAAACTCTGGGTTGCCAATTTTCTAGGAGTGTATGTGGCCATGCTGTTCAATTGTGAATGGTATGACTCTTACACCCTCCACAGCGCTGTGATATTGGTTCATCATTAAATCTTGTTATCTCTTGAACTCAAGGTGTGGAACATGGTTCTATTCTCGTCAATTTTGGTGTCAGAAGTGGGATCCGACTCTGAGCGATATTTGGGAGGCAGACCCTGTGGGGACACAGCGGAGAGGCTGGCCAGCACTGATTCGATTAACGTGAGTTTTCATACTGAGGGGTCTTTCCAAATTGAGCTCCGTTTACTCACTCAGGCTGTCTGTCTTCTATTTCGTCGTTCCGAGCTTGGATCACGAACAAATTGGAATCTGGTGTGTAAGTACAGGCCTATTTGGCTCGGGTAACAAGTTGTCTATTGATGAACCAAGAAATGGGGGTCAGTTAGCAAAAAGGGGGGACTTCTTGGTAAAGCCAAGAACTTCCCAGGCAGGGCAGTCTAGAGACAAGATGGAGTTGATGGGGTTGATAGTAACCAGAGAAAGTATTGGCTGCGGACTAACGGAGGGGACCCAAGGAGGATGGCCAGGATAAGTGTTAAGCTAAGTTAAGAAGGGAGAACCCCTTTAGGAAAGCCCTGGCATGGGTGATAAGTTAGACAAGTTAGAAGCGCTATACAAGCATTGACCGCGAGTTAGCGCCGCGGGAGGACCGGATTAGGGAAATATCGGCGCGGTAAACTAAAAGGCAGGATTTTTCAGTGGATGGCCTCGGGGCGCTTCCTTGCGCCTTGTACGCATCACGAGCTGTTTTTTGCAAATGGGGGTCGTGCTGCCGTGCGCTGGGAGCGACCGCCTGGGCGCATGGACGGGAAAATGTTCCGTGCACGTTAATTAAATATCTTAAGGGAGATTAAGGTATGTCGGAGTAATACTCAATCTGAAGTAAACTAGAATGATTTGAGTTCTGGAGACGGAGTGCGTGTATTCGACGCATTCGGGTGGCCGAGTCAGGCGAATAAAGGATTAAAATGAGCCAGGTAAGATGCGGCTGGTTGCACCTTTATAAGGATATGGAAGAATAAGGATAAGAATGGGTAATAGATATTGGTGTTAAGAATACTCCGGCGTGAGTACTGTGTTAAGAGAAGGGTATTAGAGATCGGGGGGCGGCCCGATCTTCGACCCGCTGGAGGGACTAGCCCAAGGAAGGTAGGACGATGAGTATTTTAAGTTAAGCTACGCACTGGATGTGTGTATCTGATAACCCCCCCCCCCCCCCTCAAGGCCTTCTTTGTCCTGTCTCAGGATTTAAGGCATGCACATCCGGTGCAGTTTTTACCCAAAGGAAGGAGTTTTGACAATATGCTATAGGCAGGTCAAGTATTAGCTCTTTCTGGACAAGAGATGAGGTTAGATCTGGAGAAATAAAACAGAGAGGATTATAATGTACGAGGTGTGTGGAATCCAGCTGTGAACACGCGAGCCGAGACATGCAGGCAGGTTACCGGGGCAACGGAGTAGCTGCCTCGCGGGGAACAGCGAGGTGGGACGGAATCGAGACAGGAATGCGGACCATGCTGTGCACAAGCAGGGGACGCATTCGTGTGTGTGAACAATGCGAGTGATGAGGTGGCTTGAAGTGATGTGTTGGAGTGAGCACATGTATGTTGTGTGCTGAGTGGAAGCGGTGCTGCATTGTCGAGCATGCTTCCAAGGAAGACTTTGGGATGCTAGAGTTGGAAGCGTTTTTGTTTTGTATCTCAAGGGAGATATTGGTTATTTCTTATATGTGGAAATAGGAAATGTTTATGTGATTTTTGGAGAAGGATAAATTAAACTGGAATCAGAAAAGCGCAGGTACCAGATAGGAGAAAGGCAGGAGAAGTGCTGAGACTTCAAGAGCAGAGGAAGAAGCAGATAAAGCACAGGAAGAAAGAAATCCAGGTAGAAACCAAGGGGATAGGCTCACAGCAAGGGGCCAGGTAAGTTCACAGGTAGGTAGGATTGGAGTGTGCATGAGTGTGCATGAATTTATATTGTATTGTATGGAGAATGAAGGGTCAGTCACATGGTATGTGTGTATAAGGGAATGAATGATCTGTCATTGCAGCGTGTATTTGTGTTTATTGTGTGTGTGTCATTGATGTGTGTCATTGATTGACAAGGGGTTCCCCAAATTGCCTGCAGGCGTTGGGCAATCCGGATGAGTACTTTGGAATGATATTATTTATATGTTGTGAAGGTGAAAATTGATTGAGTAAATTTGGGGAAGAAATAAAAGGTATCAGTTTAGATTTTGAGATGCCATGTGGGACTCAGTCTGCTGGGGAAAATTGGCAGGGAATAATGAGTATGTTATGGAGAGCATGTGTAGACAGGGCTTTAAAACAAGTGTTCAATTACATCCCCACATTAACGGCTCTCCAGATGTAGCAAGGGAGAATGGGAGTAAAAGTCAAAAATGATAGGCTGTCAACCGACTGGGTGTTTATTCAACGGCATGGCCGGGGCTTGTATTTGGCCGACTTGGGATGGCAGAATGCGTTGAATGAAGGCAAGAATGACATGTGATGCTGGCGTGAGTCCAATCGGAAGGATGGATGGTTATGGTTTCACCCGGTCTGTTTATCTGTCTGTCTGTCCGGACACGGAGCTCTTGGGGAGAGCCAGGATGGGTTGGGGTGACCAAGATGAATGTGGACAATATATTAATTGTTTGCCATTGTGAAAATTTTGCCCTCGATTTGGGACGAAGACATATGGCATTTGCTGTCCGGCTCATTGATACTCCTATGTGATGCGGGGTATGTGTGTGGTGATGGTGTCTGGGGCCTCGGGGTTTGCCCCTGCCTATTTGCCGGTCCGTCTTGGCTGTCTGTTACATTTGACCCTCAGAAAAGGTTTCGTGAAAGGGGTTACACTTGATGGGCCAACTTATGGACAGGAACATGGAATTTGTACAGAATGCAGGCGATAACCCACCTGTGTCTATCTCTGTGTGTGTGTGTCCGTATTTGTCTGGCTTTCTGGCTGTCCATGGAGTCATGTCTCTGAACACTGATTTTGAGGGAGTTGCGGGTGTGCCATGGAGTTCAGGTGCACCTGCGGTGGTTGGAAGGTGGTGGTGGAGTGGGTGCGAGGATGCACGCTTGGATTAAAACATGTATTTAATTATCTGAGGATGTGTGCCGAGGTGCAGTGTGGATCAATTAAGGGAGAGGGCACTTCGACTTTGTACATCCGTGGACTTTGCCATGCGTGTGAAAGCGCAAGTCGATGATAATAATGTCTTGTCCAGCACAATATTTTCGCAGCTATGGAATGTGCTCGAATTCCATGTTGGTGCAATGCGAGTGTGATTCCTGCCATGCATGCCGCGAGAGATACATTGTTTGTGATGGGACTGTGGCGAAAGGTTGGATAGCAATGTGTAGAATATAAGATGCGTCGGTACATTTGTGTTGATCGATGCGCCGAAAAAGAAGTTGGAGGCGCGTGATGGAGTTGCAGGTGCGGACCAAAGCGGTGTCCGCGGTGTCTACTGGGGGTCGAATGTCACTCCCTCAGTGTCTGCAGACTTGTCGTTCGGCAGTGTCGAAAGACAGGTTCGATTGTCGGTCTGTCTGCTTGATTTTCGGTTCTCACTCTGAGTATATGGTATATACTCTGAGTATATGGTCGTTTTCTGTTTTGTGCTTTAATGGTGGTTGATTTGACTTCCCTGAAAGGGGGACAATAAATATTTGGTGTTAGCTGTTGTCATTTCGGATGTTTGCAGTTGTAATGTGGAGCCAGTCTGTCTGTCCGACTGGGTGTGTCTGACTGCGTCTGCAGATATGGATCAAGGAGGAGCAGTGTCTGCGGTGTCTGTTATGGTGTCGAATGTCATTCACTGTGTCTGCTGACATGTCGTGTGACTATGGTGACTATGATGGTGCGTCCTGGCGGGAAGAATCGTGGCAGCCTACAGATTTGAATGGAATGGCCTCTGTGAGACCATCCTGTTAGTACGTTGGGGGTTCGTCTGTCTGTCTGTCTGTGAATGGAAACTCAGAAAATTGAACTGGACTTCGACAGAAGGCAGGTGGGTGGTCACCTGCTGTGAATTGTGGTGGAACATTTGTGATGTCCCCTAATACGAGGAGACGAATTGGTTTGTAAATGTGTTGTGCAGGTACTTTCTCTGTAGGTAGCCAAATTCTACCTGGGGTAAGTCCAGGTGGAGAGGGGAGTTGTCTCTGATGCCTTGCTCCACGGGGCAGTACTATTGTTGTCAAGTCTCATGTAACCTTGGTTAACGTATATCTACGGACAAGAGCTGCACTTTATTTTAGTAAGTGACTGGGAAAGTTTGTTTTAAAAAGTGCCAGTGGAGTTGTTTAGAGTTATGGAGGTCACAGCTCGCTGGAACCTCTTTGTTTATGTTTGGCTGACTTACATTGGCTAGTGTATGGGAAAAGGGGGACTGAAAATGCTTTGATTTTTTCGTGGATTGCCCATTGGGCATGTTTAGAATTTAACAGAGTGGTGGAGTTCTGTGGAAATATGAATCCAATGTTTGATGTATACTGGTCGGTGTGCTCTGAGTTCGAAGGAAGATGATGCGATTATTTCAGATTTATCATAGTTAAGTTTGAGAAAGTTGATTTGAAGCCAGGATTTTATTTCAGTGATGCAGTCCGTCAGGATAGAGTTGAGCAGTGGATTTGTGTCTGTCAGAGGTAAGATTTGAACCCAGAAAGGGCGGTGCCGGTAATGTTAAAGGTGCGATTCCAGGGAGGGCCAATTAGGCACTTTGAAGTGATTTACATCGGAATGCATCTCTTGGAGGACTCCCGCTGTTCAAGGAAGGAAAGGTGTGAAATAGTGACGTTATCCTCGCTGGAAATGTGGTTGGGAATGGCAGGATTGACGCGAGAGTCACAGTGGGTGAAAAAATTGACCAACATGAGAATTAGGTCTATTTCAATAAATAGATCAGGTTATTTTCTTTTTATTATTTGTTTATTGGGCAGCTATTGGGCCAGAGGCTAAAACAGGTGTCTGCAACAGGTGCATGGGATGCTAAGAGAGGTATTAGAGGACATTGGATTAACTTTAAATTGAAATGAAAATTGAAAAGGTGGATTAGGAAAATGAGTTTGTTCAAATAATCGTGGCATCTGTGGGATGCAACAATTTTGTGCCAGAATAGTGTATGGGGAACCGTCATCTGGGAAGCGTCGTTAAATGGCAGTAGGTTTAGACAGGTATTGAAAGGGTTCGTGCAATGTCATTTTGGGGCACCACTCGACACAAGAGTGGTAGAGAGCTGAAGTGAATTCTGCCAATATGGTGCAATAGGGTGACAACTGAGTTTTGTTTGGAAAACTATTTGTTTGCAATCTTGGTTCGTACATAAGCTGGCAAAGAGATTATGCCAGTCTGAGGGAGTTTGTGTCCTTTGGATGGGAGCTGGAGCCTTGTAGGGTTGGGGCTTGTGGCTCGCCATTGTCTGTCTGCCAGTTATGGTGGGCAGAGGGAAGAGGGAGTGATACTGCTCTGGCCTCTTGCTTGGCAGAATTGAGTATTGCTGGTTTTACCCCTGTTCAAAATTGAGCTCTCGAGAGCTGATTAACATTAGGATGCATCTCTCAGGGGACCCCTGGGTGGTCTCGAGAGCTGAGGTGTGAAATATGATGATTTTGTCTTGTGGACAATTTGTGGGTGGCTAGACAGACGCGCCTGGAAGGGGACATTGTACTCATGTGGGTTGTGTCTGAAGGAAAGGTTTGGGAGGAAGTGTGAAGAAGGTCGTGGAAAGTGCAAAGATGATTGGATTGGAAAGTCGACTCAGATGGATTATTTGTCAATGACAGGTGACTGCAGGAATTGTTGAGGAAGTAGAGGAAAAGGTTGTAAAAAGTTAATGGAAAAGACAGGAAATAAAGGAAAGTGGTTAGTTATGGACTGTTGTTTTTGAGATAAGAAGGTGATACAAGGGGTTGGCTTGCACTGGGGGGACCAATGAATGTAAAGTTGTGAATTTGGTTTAATAACGTTGTGTTAGATTGCTACATGCAGAATGACCCCAATCGAGGAGGTGATTGGGGGCTGGTGAAGATTGGATCACGGCTCTGCAGACCAGGTGAACAGAACTCCACCAGGTACGTGGGAATCACATCAATTGAATTATTGCTCAAAGGGAGGTGATAGAGCAAAATGAAGAAGATTGTCATGGGGACCGCAAGGCTAACCCCCGCTCTTGCAGGGAAATGGCTTTGGGAGGCTAGTTGTTGTTGTTTTGGTAGACTCTAGGTTCTAAAACCTAAGGCAAAATGCACAGGAGGGTAGAGTTGGTGATTGCGGATGGAGATCAGCTAGAGAACTTGGAGACGATTTCGTTATTTTTCAGATAATTTTTCCAGTGGGTTTATACTGGTGTGAAATTCGCGTATCTAGGAAGGAAGGGAAAAAATGTCCAGGTATTGATAGGATAACAGTGAAATTTTGAAGGGGAGAATACCGATTATTTCCATTGACCGATTATGGTTGGGGGGGAAATGGTTGGTAAATCATGTATTATTAGATGTAGGGAAGATGATTAAAAGGAAGGTATTTTCGGAAATTGGTGAAAGTAAATATGGCATTTGAATTTCCAGACACGACACAGGAAATGCGGCTATGAATAAGCCAACCATCTGAGAGATAAGGTAACTAAATGCCAATTGGTGGGACGGGGGGCTAGGAATTTGATCATGGTGTGTGTAAGAAAGTATTTTTCAGGATGGACGATGAAGAAACCGCCGTCGGAAGACCATGATCTTGACCACAGAGGCCGTCGACCTGAATGGGTCCTACAACAAGGCAGATGTGACCGGCGCTTCAGAAGATTGTATTGATTTTTGTGATGACTGTGATACTTGTGTTGAAAATCCCTTGTGGGAACTGGCTGATGCCTGTATTGATGTTTGTGATGACTGTGATACTTGTGTGGTAAACCCCTTGCGTGTACTGGCTAACGCCTCTTATGTATTACAAGCTCACAGCTGTACACCCCCTTCCGACCCAACTATGGATCTGATTGCGACGCTGGGTCTGGCAGTCGAGGGACCCGACATGGATATCCTAGACCCGCAAGCCGACCAGGCGTCCATGGGAGACTTTGACATAAAGGAAGTCCCTCTCTTTGCTTCAAATGTTTCGGATCTCTTTGCTTCAAGTGATTCGGATTTTAACGCTCTGTACCCTGACCAGGAACATGAGACACAAGATACTGACAACATTATGTATTCCCCAGAACAGCAGCACGTGAGAGATCTCATGGGCATGATCGTTGATTAACTTCGAAGATCTGCAAGGACCGCATCTGCAAAGGGTGGGGGGAGCAAGTTCCGCAGGGGAGGTAGCAGGCCCCCTGGCGGGGCAGAACCTCATCTGGACCAGACGCCTTCGTTGTGGATCCGAAACGTTAATGGACTTTCATGTTCTGAGCCTTCATGTTCCAAACACGCACAACATGACACCTTTCAAACATGCATGCGAGGTACTTTATGTGCGTGGCATGCCCTTGGAGGACACACATACAACACTCAATAAAGCCCGATGTGGCCACATATAACACTATACTCTTTTGCTTTGCAAATAAAGCCGATGTGGCCTGGTCTCTGTGATACGTAGTCTCGTAGAGACCAAATGGGGGAATGTCGAGATCATGCCTTTTATTGTGCCTTATGTAATTGTGGTTTGCATTTAATAGTGGTTGCTTTGTGAAAAGGATTAAGCTTACTATGTTCCCTCTTGTTTTGAACTATGTTTTATTGTCCAACTGTGCCAAAAAATGTAGAAAGATAGTGAAACCGCTTGCTCTGTTAGACCCCCTCGTGAAAACGCATCTGTCTGTCCTTGACCAAAAGCCAACATGGAAGATAAGTTTTGAGAATGTCACGGTGCTCTTTCTCCCTCCCGCATCTTGCCCTTTGCTCATGCCAAAGAAGATAGGTTCTCGGGGGGAGATGTCGAGCCAGTTTTTCCTTTGTCCGTGCTCATTTTTCAGCGGAGATTTTTTGTATAATTCTGTGTATATAAAGAAACTCTGGGTTGCCAATTTTCTAGGAGTGTATGTGGCCATGCTGTTCAATTGTGAATGGTATGACTCTTACACCCTCCACAGCGCTGTGATATTGGTTCATCATTAAATCTTGTTATCTCTTGAACTCAAGGTGTGGAACATGGTACTATTCTCGTCAATAACACCACGCCTGGTCAGGTGGAGGCCCCGGCCGTCGTGTCGGAAGCGGTCGGCGTGGCGTGGCGGCCGCCAGTTGCACCGGCAGTTCAGCCTCCAACCGCACAGGGCGCTCGGGCGTCGCCTCGGACGGCGGCAGGCTCCAGGTAGCCGCGCCGATGTGTTGGCCCGCTGAGGAGATCTTATCGGCTTCCCTGGCGAGGGCGCGTGGATCGGTGATCGACGTGCCAGCCAGGGCGAGGCGTACCGGGTGAGGCAGCTGGCGAAGGAACAGCTCGCAGAACAGAAAATCCGGAGAGTGCTCACCGAGCAACGAGAGCATATAGTCCATGCGCTCGGACGGGCGCGTGTCGCCGAGCTCGGGCAGGTCGAGCAGGCGCCGTGCGTGTGCCGCCGGTGAGAGGGCGAAAGCATCGAGGAGGAGCGTCTTCAGCGCGTCATACTTGTCGGCAGCCGGCGGGTGCTCGAGGAGGCTCAGGGCGTGGGCCGCGGTGGCGGAACCGAGCGCTGCCACGACGTGGTGGAAGCGGGTGTCGTCCGCAGTGATGCCTCGCAGGGCGAACTGGGAGTCCGCCTGGGCGAACCAAACAGCCGCATGAGCCTCCCAGAAGGTAGGCAGTTTAAGAGTCACTGCCGTGTCCATGTCGGTAGGTCACCAGTGAAGGAGCTGCGCTCCAACGCGAGTCGAAAGAATTGACGCGACCAAAGACGGAATTCGTCCGAGTTGCTTTATTGAAACAAAACAGCTCAGGTATTCTGACAAGCCCGTTTATCGGGCAGCAATATATATACACATTTATGCCCGGGCGTTTGCCTGGGAAAACCGAGACCGGGCATGCCCGGGTGTCAAGGGCGAGTCCTGGAAAGGCGAGTCTGGACATGCCCGGGCGTCCTGGACGCGGCCTGGCAAGTCGAGGCTGGGCGTGCCGGAGCGCTCTGGGCGAGCCCTGGAAAGGCGAGAGCGGGCATGCCCGGACGCTCTGGGTGAGCCCTGGAAAGGCGAGTCTGGACATGCTCGGGCGACCTGGACGCGGCCTGGGAAGTCGAGGCTGGGCATGCCCGGGCGCTCTGGGCGAGCCCTGGAAAGGCGAGAGCGGGCATGCCCGGACGCTCTGGGCGAGCCCTGGAAAGGCGAGTCTGGACATGCCCGGGCGTCCTGGACGCGGCCTGGCAAGTCGAGGCTGGGCATGTCCGGGCGCTCTGGGCGAGCCCTGGAAAGGCGAGTCTGGACATGCCCGGGCGTCGTGGACGCGGCCTGGCAAGTCGAGGCTGGGCGTGCCCGAGCGCTCTGGGCGAGCCCTGGAAAGGCGAGAGCGGGCATGCCCGGACGCTCTGGGCGAGCCCTGGAAAGGCGAGTCTGGACATGCCCGGGCGTCCTGGACGCGGCCTGGCAAGTCGAGGCTGGGCATGCCCGGGCGCTCTGGGCGAGCCCTGGAAAGGCGAGAGCGGGCATGCCCGGGAAAGACGAGACCGGGCGTGCCCGGGAGGTTCGGGCGTGCCTGGGAACAGCGAGTCCGGGCATGCCCGGGAGAGGCGCGTCTGGGCCCGTCCGGACGAGCCCGGCATGGCGATCGCGCCCTGGCCGCGTCCTGGCAGGTGCAAGGCGATTGTGTACATTCAGCGGGAACCGCTACAATATATTAATTTTGATTTGAAAGCATCATGAAATGTGCTCAGGTGGCATCAAAATGTGAATTGCTTTGGATATGTTTGTTTGCATGATGTTTAGAGTATTGTAAAGTCTGAGATTTTTTTCAGGTCATGTGATGTTGTATTTACAGGTGACTCCACTGAATCTAAAAGGAAGACTACGCATGCGTTCATGAACTGCACAGTGGAGAAAAGCTCAGGAGTGGTTACAGAAAAATAATGCGTCGATGAGAAATTGGCAATATTAAAGGACTGGGCTGGCAAAATAGTCGAGTGGTGTGTGCACACGTTTCTCAGCTATCTAGCTTGGGCTTGAATCTTCATCCATCTCGGTCACAATGTTTACTGTCCCAGGTGTTCGGTACTTGCTCACAAATTGGGACATGAGGAATTTGGAGTGGGGGTGGGCGCGAGTGATGACATGGTCGGTCAGTGGATCAGCTTGAATGCCACAAAGTGTCTTGTGGTTGCCATTTGTTATATGTGGAAAAGGTTTTGTGTTTTTGTGTTGTCGGGAGGAAGGTTGAGTTGTGCTTGGAGTGTGAATTCACATGTAAGCAGGTGTTACACTCGTGGGGTGGATTGCTTAAGGATGGTACACTCATGGGGCTGCGTTTGCAATGGCGATCTTGAGGTTTGCAACTCAATGGCAATCCCTGCTGCCTAATTGAGGTTCACACTTGTGTGTAATGACACTGAAGCTATTGTTTTGCAGGGGGGTTGGAATGAGTGTTTTTGATTATTGAAATGTGTATGACTGATTATTGGGGTTTGTGTGAGTGAATGGGGGATGATCGACCGAGCCATGTCACTCACCTGTACGAGAAGGACAGGGCCCATAAAATTGGGATGGCTCCACAGGCAACGTTGGGTATTGTGGCATCCACCGTGGAACATGGTCCTTATAACGGGGATTGTACAAATGTTCTTGAATTTTATTAAGATTTTGTGGTTAAAGTAGATTTTTAATGTGTTTGACATTTTTCTTCCCCAGGAGTTAGGAGCAAGGATTCCGAGAGTTGTAAATATTCGAAATGTTAAGGGGTGTAGAACGTTAAGGAGAACAGGTAAGTTAGTTACGGCTCGCTTCCCACAGCCCCTCCTAATTTATTCCACAGGTTAATAAAGTGTGAGTCGGTAAGTGTTAAGGCTGGAACAGTAACGCCTGCATTGAACGTTGCTGGAGCTGCGGTTCCGGGGAAGGAGGGGTGTGGAGTGGGGGGGGGGGGGGGGTGGGCTGTGTTGTGTTTTTGGGGTATGGATGAAATACCTTGGCCGAGATAGAATCATATAAATTAGCATGTTCCCAGTGTCGTGAAGAACCCACTTTGATGTATCTAAGTAGTGTCAAATGTCTGGGTAAGATCGAATATGTGTCTCTATATGAGGGGTGGAGCTATGCTAATTAGGTCGGGCTTAAGGATAAGCCCCAGTGTGTAATTGCCCTGTGATTTTTTTGTTTCACCAGAAGCAAACACCAGAAATAGATTTGAACAGAGAGATGGAGAAGAGGTATGTCTTCACCTCGCTCAACAGACCCCTCAGTCTCCCTCTTCTAAATCCTGGTGGCGTCTGGTCAAATCTGTTTCTGGCGTTTGTTCCCCCTCCATCCCCTCCCTTTCCTCAAATGGCAACACAGCTGACTCGCATGTGAAAAAGCTGCATGCCTCAAGTCTGTGTTTGCCTCTAAATCCTGTGTCCCAAACCCGGCCCTCTCTGTATCCACCGTACCCAGTCGTACCCAGCTGCTCCTGGACGCTGTCCTTCTCTCCTGACAAGGTGGAGAGGTTTATGTCAATCCTCGAGTCTGATTCTGCAACTGGACCAGATGGCATCAGCCCACGGGTCATCCAATCCTGCTCTGCCGCTCTTTCACACCCTCTCTCTGTTCTCTTCCACACCCTCTCTCTGTTCTCTTCCACACCCTCTCTCTGTTCTCTTCCACACCCTCTCTCTGTTCTCTTCCACACCCTCTCTCTGTTCTCTTCCACACCCTCTCTCTGTTCTCTTCCGCACCCTCTCTCTGTTCTCTTCCACACCCTCTCTCTGTTCTCTTCACCCTCTCTTTTGCTCAATGTCATCTGCCATCAGCTAGGAAATCAGCCAACATTACCGCTTTGCACAAAAAGGTGCAAAAACAGGTCCTTGCAACTACAGACCAATCAGCCTTCTCCCAATTATCAGCAAAGTCGTGGAATCCATTATTGCTTCTGTTACGGATTTATGTGAATGTATGTGAATTACTATTCAGGTCTTTGCTTATCAATGTGTAGTCGATTAAAGGTTGTCGTGATTAAAGGGTCAGGAGCCCTTCTGGGAAGAAGGAGACCGGAAACGGAAGAAGAAAAGACACGAGGTGCGGGAGAAGCGACGATCTTCTTCCTCTTCCTCGCCCAGCTCCGACGCGAGTTGGGATCGATATAGAGCAGCGTGGAGGACGCTGCGTTTGAAAGCCCGTCTGACAAAGGAGTTACCTGCGCGGGGTAATTACCCCTTGACACGTCAAGTTGCCGTGGGTTCGTGCATGGAACCCAGCGTCCGGCACAGTTCGCCTCACCATCTACAAGGGCGTGTACGGGTCGCACCTTGGGCCTCGCGCGCGTTGCAAGCCGCGCTTGGTTTTGCCCCATTGCTTGGCAAGGAGGTGTGCGCTGCAGCAGCTGTCCCCGGTGCGCGACGTACACGTTTGGAGCACGTCCGCCCGGGGTTCGTTCAACCGCCCGTGTGCGGAGAAGCCTACCATCATCTTGGTCAGGAGGGGCCCAGAGATATTGTGAGGGACAGAGACCAAAGGGGTCGTGAGTACCCAAGGGGTCGGGAGTGGGGAAAGGGGACACACATATATAAGATGGCCATCTTAATAATATTGGTGATTACTTGTGGATGGTTGATTGTTGATGGTTGTTGATTGTTGATTGCTCGGGGAATATATTATTGATTGTTCCGGATCCTTGGTGTGGGGTTTCTTATTGACTGGAATTCATATTGATTGCGTTACGAAAGCGTATAAATCATTGATCTTTCTGGCGGAGTTCCTCTCACGGTCCGGGGGTCACCGAGACCAGGTAGTTACCGGGAGGACCACGTAACAGAATTGGGGGCTCGTCCGGGATTACGATTTGCGGATTCGCAATTGGGTCTAGGTCCGGGATCTAAAATTGTATAAAATAATAAAATAATATTTTTATTAATTAAAATTTATTAATTAAGTATTAATTGGTAAATTTTTGGGGAAATTGGGGGTAAAGTCTTGGGTGAAGGTTAACAGGTGTTAACGATAGGCACCATGGCGTTTGTGGCACAGAACTTTGCGGTAACCCCGAGTGAGGCACAGTTCCGAGCGTTACTAAAGTCGGACCTCTTGAAATTGGCCAAACATTTTAACTTGGAGGTCCGAACTAATTTGAGGAAGGCAGAGTTGCAGACCACGGTGATACAATCTATGGTGGGATTAGGAACATGGGACGAGTTAGCCTGGGAGTGGCTACCCGAAGAACCAGAAGACGTTGAGCTCCGGAAACTGGAGTTGCAATTACGGAGCCAGGAACGGATCAAAGAAGAAGAAAGGAAAGAGCAGAAGAAGAAAGGAAAGCAGAAAAGGAAAGAGCAGAAGAAGAAAGGAAAGCAGAAAAGGAAAGAGCAGAAGAAGAAAGGAAAGCAGAAGAGAGGAGAGAAGAGAAACAAGCAGAGGAAAGGAGAGTGGAACGAGAACTCCAGGAAAGGTTAGAAGGGAGAAAAGCAGAGGAGAGGAGAGCTGCAAGGGACCTCGAAGCAGAGGAGAGAAAAGCGGAAAGGGAATTAAAGGAACGTGACATGGAGCTTCAGCAAGAAATTAAATTCAAGGAGCTGGAGTTAATGAGAGAACGGGGAGAGGTACCACCCTTGCTGACGGGGTCGACCCCTAGCCAGAACACCTGGGAGGTGGGCAGACATGTGAGGCTGGTTCCACCCTTCAGTGAAAAGGAAGTCACTCAATTTTTTCCACACTTTGAGAAAGTGGCTCGACAGTTAAACTGGCCGGAGGAGGCCTGGACCATACTAGTGCAAAGTGTGCTGGTGTGTAAAGCTCAAGAGATTTATTCGGCGCTACCAATGGACCAATGTGCAGATTATGAGGTATTGAAGAAGCACATCCTCAAAGCCTATGAGTTGGTTCCGGAAGCTTACCTGCAAAAATTCAGGAATGCCAGGAAGAGGGAGAGTGAGACCCATGTGGAGTTTGCTAGAGTGAAAGAAAATATGTTTGATCGGTGGTGTGAGTCAAAAGGAGTCGGGAACGACTTCGAAGCATTGCGTGACCTGATGCTGGTGGAGGAATTTCAACAGTGTGTCCACGAGGACATCAAAGTGTACCTGCAGGAAAAGAAAGTACCGAAGTTGTGGGACGCAGCCACCATGGCAGATGATTATGCCTTAACACACTATTTAACTTAACTTAACTATAACACACTATTTAACTTAACACACTAGTTAACACACTAACGTAGGGGTCCACGAACCTAACTCCTCGCCTAGATCTCCGCAGGGGAGGTGTGGAACAGCAGGTGCGGAGAACGACAATACATGGCGGCGGCCTCGAGATGAATATGGGGACAACGCTGATACCCGAACTGTTCGAAATCAGGGGGCTACGGGCCCAAGACAAACTTATTTTTCGGGGGGCCCGAGGCAGACCACGAGTTTTTCCTCCGGGCCTACTTGCGCTTTTTGCAAGAAACCTGGACACTTGATGTCCGGTTGTTACCTCATGAAAAGGGAAAACCCAGAGCGGAGTCTGACTATTACCACTCCGAATGCGATGGCAAGCGTAAGAAATCGCCCACAGAAGAGTTACCAACCATTTATTTATGAGGGGTTGGTCTCTCAAGGGAGACTTGACTAACCCAAGACCGGTTAGGGTTTTGAGGGACACAGGAGCCCATCAATCCTTAATGCTTGAAGGCATTTTGCCATTGTCAAAGAGTACCGCAACTGGTGATAGTGTTCGGTTACAAGGGATCGGTGGCTGTGTTAGTGCCCCACTTCATGTCATCCATTTGGAATCCGATTTGGTGTCGGGACCGGTCACCGTCGGTTTACAAGCCACGCTTCCTGTGGAGGGAGTATCTGTGATTATCGGGAATGATTTGGCCGGGGGGCAAATTTATGGTAACCCGAGGGTTGGTAAAGAGCACAGCAGGGAAAATAACACCACTCCAGATCGGGATGGCGACAAAAGTTCCAAGTTATTTGTAGGGGGACTGAACTTCAACACAGAGGAAGAAGTTCTGACCTCTGTCTTCAACAGATATGGGCCGCTGGTGGAAGTGCGGTGGTAAAAGACAGGGAAACGCAACGGTCAAGAGGGTTCGGCTTTGTCACGTTTGCAAGCACAAGAGACGCCAGGGAGGCAGAGAAGAATTGGAATGGTAAGGATTTGGAAGGTCGGACCATAACAGTAGGGAAGGCATTTCGTAGGCGTCGAGAGGTCTACAGAAGAGGACCACTTGGCGGTAGTTTTGGTTTGGGCAGCAGCCGATATTACTATGGAGGCTCCCAGAGTTACGGCACCTCCCGAAAGAATGAATGTCAGAGCACTGGCCGAGAAGGAGACCGCCAGTCAGGTAACAGCTGGGACAAGGGGTCCCACCGTAACTGGTAGGAGTCTGGAGAAGTTGAAGCCCTATATACGGTGGAGCCGCCGAGTCGGGGCTCCTACACGGACTAACCGTGAACGCCGCGTTCTTAAAGGCGTCCAGGTAGTGAACTTTCCTGCACGGACTAACTGTGAACTCCACGTTCTTAAAGGCATCCATGTAATGAACTTAACTCCCCGGACTAACCGTGAACTCCACATTCCTTAAGGCGTCCATGTAGGGAATACTCCGCTGGGCCTCCCAAAAAAGTGCTATAGAGAGGTTTAAATTTGGGGGCTTTGGTCACCACCTCTTAACCGTCATTCAAGAGAAACTAGAAGTGGTTGACGCTTGGTCCAGAGGGAATTAATCTAGGGGATTGGGTGAAATTTTGTTGCTTTATTTTTAAGTGATGACTGTGCCCGGGGGGAACTGATGATTTGGGGGGGGTGAGTTATCTGGTTTGTTTATCCAAGTTGGCCGGCAAAGAAAGTTTTCGCTGGGTTCAAACTTTCTTTCTTGAAGGGGGGGAGTGTTACGGATTTATGTGAATGTATGTGAATTACTATTCAGGTCTTTGCTTATCAATGTGTAGTCGATTAAAGGTTGTCGTGATTAAAGGGTCAGGAGCCCTTCTGGGAAAAAGGAGACCGGAAACGGAAGAGGAAAAGACATGAGGTGCGGGAGAAGCGACGATCTTCCTCCTCTTCCTCGCCCAGCTCCGACGCGAGTTGGGATCGATATAGAGCAGTGTGGAGGACGCTGCGTTTGAAAGCCCGTCTGACAAAGGAGTTACCTGCGCGGGGTAATTACCCCTTGACACGTCAAGTTGCCGTGGGTTCGTGCACGGAACCCAGCGTCCGGCACAGTTCGACTCACCGTCTACAAGGACGCGTACGGGTCGCACCTTGGGCCTCGCGCGCGTTGCAAGCCGCGCTTGGTTTTGCCCCGTTGCTTGGCAAGGAGGTGTGCGCTGCAGCAGCTGTCCCCGGTGCGCGACGTACACGTTTGGAGCACGTCCGCCCGGGGTTCGTTCAACCGCCCGTGTGCGGAGAAGCCGACCATCATCTTGGTCAGGAGGGGCCCAGAGACATTGTGAGGGACAGAGACCAAAGGGGTCGTGAGTACCCAAGGGGTCGGGAGTGGGGAAAGGGGACACACATATATAAGATGGCCATCTTAATAATATTGGTGATTACTTGTGGATGGTTGATTGTTGATGGTTGTTGATTGTTGATTGCTCGGGGAATATATTATTGATTATTCCGGATCCTTGGTGTGGGGTGTCTTATTGACTGGAATTCATATTGATTGCGTTACGAAAGCGTATAAATCATTGATCTTTCTGGCGGAGTTCCTCTCACGGTCCGGGGGTCACCGAGACCAGGTAGTTACCGGGAGGACCACGTTACACTTCAGATATCAAATCTTTACACTTCTTCAATGGCTTGATCTCTGATCATCAATTTGGTTTCAGACCAGGTCACTCCACTCTGGACATGCTGCTTTTGCTTTCTCAACAATGGATGGAGGTCCTCAATGTCAAACAGGAAATCAGAGCTGTCTCCCTTGACATATCATATGCCTTCGATACGGTTTGGCACCCCGCTCTGCTCACCAAACTCTCCTCCTATGGTATCCATGGAAATTTTCACGCATGGCTTGCGGACTTCCTCTCTGGTCGTAATCAACGTGTGGCCCTGAATGGGTTTCTCTCATATCCCCGTCCTGTTCAGGCTGGAGTTCCCCAAGGCAGTGTTCTGGGCCCTGTGCTTTTTCTAGTCTTAATCAATGATCTCTCTGACTCTCTTGAAAATCCTTTCTATCTTTGTGCTGATGACTCTTCTCTCTGCCGCTCCATTCCTCATCCCTCAGATTGGCAGTCTGCAGCTCACTCTCTACAGACCTGGACGAAATCACAGACTGGTCAAACAAGTGGAACATGTCTTTCAATCCTGACAAATCTCACACTCTTACAATGTCTCTCCGAAAAGACCGACTGGACAACCCTCCCATCTACTTTCTGAACAATCCTGTCCAATAAGTTTTGTCACTCAAGCTTTTGGGTCTCACTATCTGCCATGATCTTTCCTGGGAAAACCACATTTCGAAGCTGGCCTCCAAAGCCAGTCGCTGACTGGGCATCCTCCATCGTGCGAAGTCCTTCCTTGGCACACCTGAGCTCCTCACCACATACAAGGCTTTCATCCGCAGCTCAATGGAATACTGTTCTCCCCTCTGGGCTGGTGCTCCTGCCTCACACCTAGCTCGTCTTCATGCTGTTGAAACCAAAGCTTTCAGAATCATTGGAATCTCCCACGATGAAGCTAACTCCGAGGGCCTTTCACTCAGTTACTGCAGGCAGGTTGGTGGTCTTTCTGTCTTCTACCAACTTCTATCCGGCCTAGCTCCCCCAGCTCTATCTGTGCTCTGTCCCCCAAATATTCCTAAAGGTCGCACAAGATCTGCCAGCAACCCTCTTCTGGTGAAATTGCCAAAGTCAAGATTCTCTGCTCACCTTCACTCGTTCATTCCTCTTTTCTACCACCTCTGGAACAAACTCCCCCACTCTTCAATCCCACTCCTCCCTCCATGTCTTTAAAACAGCTGTTCACCACCATCTCTTATCTTCCCCCATCCAAAACCTTGATCTCTTCTACCCCGTTAATTCACGCCAGATTCACCTTTTTTGAAATACCGACTTCTTTCCTGGAAGTTCTAGCAGTGTCCATGTGTTTTATACCTCTCCCACCCCCGCCTTCCCATGCCTCCTCCCCCCAAGCCCTCTCCCTCCCACAGATCTCCTGATGTCCCTGTTCTCTGCTGTTGTACTTGTGTGTTTCCCCTCTCCCCATCTTCTCTCCCGTTCCCTTTATTGTATGTTGTGTGTCCGTTTTTTTTTTGTGTGTGATTGATGTTCCCTCTTACACGAGCCTCGATCTTGTATTAAAAAAAAATAAAATAAATAAATAAAGTGACTTTTGTGTCACGTGCTCTGACAGCCGCAGAGCAGAACTAGAACGGGCACTCGGTAGAGCGCATACCTTCGCCGCAGCTACTGTTCTGTACTTGGCATGGGAGTGTAGGGAACAGAACAGTGAACAGTTTGGTGCTGATTTCATGCAAATCGGATAAGAATTGACCGAGTTATGACAAAAAACGCACATTTTGCAAGGTCGTGACCCCCCTGACCTTTGACCCCCAACCGCTAACAAGGGTAATGTCTTCACTGGGTCATGTCGTATATCACAAGATCGGGCATTGAATTCTGAACATTTTGGCATTAGTTGCATGCCAATTGGATAAAAATTGACCGCGCTATGGTAAAAATACGATTTTGACCTTTTCGTGACCTTGACCTTGACCTTTGACCCGATTGCTCCCAAAATCTAATCAAATGTGTCCCGTATAATAACCAATCATCCCACCAAATTTCATGCAATTCGGTTGAATACTTTTTGAGTTATGCGAATAACATACACACACACACACACACAGACATACAAATAAATACACAGCGATCAAAACATAACCTTCCGCTTTTGCGAAGGTAACTATGCTCGGATTGAGCGTGAAGCGCTGAGCTTGGTATTGGGCGTGTTGAAATTTCGTCAGTACTTGATAGATCGGCATTTTCTCATGCAAACTGATAAGCCGCGTCAGTTCTTGTTTAATCCCCAGAAAGACATCCAGTCACCACCGCTGCTCAGATAGAGATGTTGTGATGGTGATGGATGGATACAGAGATTTGTGCTTCCGAACGGCCCGCTAACTTTGATGTCCTGTCTCGATTGCCGTCTACAAAGGCCGGTGCCGAACCTGCAGATAAGGTTGAGGTGTTCATGTTGGAACAGATTGAATCTGGTCCGGTAATCGCTGCGGAAGTGGCCGCTGCCATTCGTTGTGATCCTGTGCTGTCACGTGTTGTGCACGTTGTTTTGTCATGTTCTTGGCGCAAGTTGCCCTCGACGTCAGGATATGCTCCATATGTATCATGGGCGTATGAGCTGTCTTTAGCTCAAGGTTTTGTAATGTGGGGCATTAGGGTGGTCATTCCTGCTGTTTTACATCAGCGCTGTCTCAGAGTTGCATGAGGGTCATTTGGGTATGGTCAAAACAAAAAAATTAGCCCAGAGTTTGTTGTGGTGGCCCGGGCTTGATGCGGACATCAAGCGGACTGTAAAAATATGTGATACGTGTCAAACTGATGCTGATAATCCCTCACGTGTGTAAATGGCCGCCTGCTGATAGAACATGGCAGCGCCTTCATGTAGATTTTGCAGGGCCAGTCATGGCCGCATGTTTCTGGTGGTGATCGACGCTTACTCAATGTGGCCAGAAGTAGCTATAATGGAGTCCACCTAGGCAGAGAACATCGTGGAGCATCTGCGGAGTAATATTTGCGAACAAGGGGGTTCCGGAGATTTTAGTTTCGGATAATGGTTCGCAGTTTGTATCTGAGGTGTTTGCTGTGTTCATGCGTGCTAATAGTATCAAACATGTGAGGTCAGCGCCTTACAACCCAGCTACAAATGGCCAGGCTGAGTCATTTGTTAAAGCGTTGAAACATGCCTTGCGTAGAGGCCAAGCAAGGCCAAGCGGTTCGATCTGTGCAGAGCAGGGTTTATTTGTTTTTGCATGACTATCGTAATTCAGTACACAGGAAGTGCCTGCATTCTGCATGTATGGCCGACAGTTGCGGTCGCATCTGGATTTGCTTCGACCTGGTGCACCTGAAGTTGTTACGGCGACCAATGTTCGTTCATTCATGTTGGACCAGCCAGTTATGGCACGGGACTATGTACACCGACAGAAATGGGTGCCGGCTGTTGTGGTCCGAGTGTTCGGTCCGGCTAACTACCTTGTTCGTACTTCGGCCGGCCTTATCTGGAAACGTCATGTGAATCAGTTATTGGCTCGCGGGTCCAGTTATTCACACACAACCAATTCCGTTCCGCCGTGCGATGTGTCCTCATCCATTGAGGTGCCTGTGACCAGGTTTCGGCCAGCTGCCCATCCATCTGTGGAGCCGGATGTTCATGGCAGTGAGAGTAGTGTGGATGTTCCTCAGGTTTCGGTTGATCCTAGTTTGGTGTCTGGTGTGGAACCGTCATCTGTTTCCAATGCCTCACCGTTGCTGGTCGTGTCCACGGCTCAATGCCCGCGTGTTTCTTTGAGACGCATTGTGCGACCAGCATATTTGAAAGACAATGTGACTTAAGGGGGGAGGAGTGTAGTGCCATGTATGGCCGAGTGGAAGCCGTTGTGGGCGGGGCCGAGTGAGGCCCGTTTTGCCTGGAATAAAGATGGTGCTTGACCCTCTTTGCGTGTCCGCATCTTTTTACTATAGACACCACATCGTGCAGCCTCTGCAGGCCACGTGATCCAAGACAATGGACAAAGACATGGAATTCTCTACAGAATATTGCCATGGCAACAATTGTTATATTCAGCTGCGAGCGCCAATGGGTAATGTGCTAGTAGTTGAATAATTAGTCCCATTTTCCGAACAGTTTATTTTCGATGTACCATCCATACCCTGTTACAGAGAGTTGGTGCTGCCGAAGGAGTTTCTTCGCAAGGGTCATACTGGGCGGTTTGCCATCCCTCTCCCAGCAGTAGTTAGAGCAGGGATTTGGAATTTCTGCTTAGTGCCGGTGATAGCTCACCTCCTCTTCTCCAAATACTGTACACCGTGGGATCTTTAACATCCACTAATGCTGGCAGACATTGAATCACCCTACCTGTGAAACACCAGAATGACAGTTTATAGCTGGGTCAGTAGAGTGCCGAACACGATGCTCATTAACATAATTTATACCTGCTGTTACACCGCTCCAAATTACGCTCGTTGCACGGGCCTCGTATTACATGGTAACCTGCTCTTGATGTGGCACCTTTGGTGTGCTTTTGATTGATATTGAACAGAGATGCCTTACCCCAAGAAATTTTGAAAAATTGATCATCGCATATGGCATTTCCCTGCGTTCTTGGAAGTTTCTGCAATTCCTTGCGTTCTTCCCTGGCCCAACAGTTACACAGATTTGCGATGACTTCACGAGTCCAAAGGTGGTGAACTGGTGAGCAGACTTGGCCAGCTGGAATCCTAAGTCAAAACAAGACTGACCACACTGTGTTCACAGCCTGCAACAAAATCCGAGAACGGGCAGATTGGGAAACACACATTTAATGCGTTATTAAAAGATGAACAGCATGATTGGGAAACACACATTTAATGTGGTATTAAAAGATGACCAGCGTGATTGGGAAACACATTTAATGTGTTATTAAAAGATGAACAGCATGATTGGGAAACACATTCAATGTGGTATTAAAATATGAACAGCGTGATTGGGAAACACATTTAATGCGTTATTAAAAGATGAACAGTGTGATTGGGAAACACACATTTAATGTGGTATTGAAAGATGAACAGCGTGATTGGGAAACACATTTAATGCATTATTAAAAGATGAACAGCGTGATTGGGAAACACATTTAATGCGTTATTAAAAGATGAACAGCGTAATTGGGAAACAATGCGTCATTAAAAGGTGAACGTTGTGATTGGGAAACACATTTAATGCGTTATTAAAAGATGAACAGCATGATTGGGAAACATTTAATGCGTTAATAAAAGATGAACAGCGTGATTGGGAAACAATGCGTCATTAAAAGGTGAACAGCTTGATTGGGAAACACATTCAATGCGTTATTAAAAGATGAACAGCATGATTGGGAAACACATTTAATACACTATAAAAGATGAACAGCGTGATTGGGAAATGCATTTAATGCGTCATTAAAAGGTGACCGTGATTGGGAAACGCACATTTAATGTGGTATTAAAAGATGAGCAGCGTGATTGGGAAACACATTTAATGCATTATTAAAAGATGAACAGCGTGATTGGGAAACAATGCGTCATTAAAAGGTGAACGGCGTGATTGGGAAACACATTTAATGCGTTATTAAAAGATGAACAGCATGATTGGGAAACACATTTAATGTGTTAATAAAAGATGAACAGCGTGATTGGGAAACAATGCGTCATTAAAAGGTGAACAGCGTGATTGGGAAACACATTTAATGCGTTATTAAAAGATGAACACCATGATTGGGAAACATATTTAATGCGTCATTAAAAGGTGAACAGCATGATTGGGAAACACATTTAAATACGCTATTAAAAGATTAATTTGACATCTCTCACCATGTCAGCCACCCCACGGTTATATAAGAACGAGCTGATTTGTCACATGGTCACGGATGTTTTAACCAAATATGCTGTCGTTAAAAAATTACGTAATGCTATTTGTTTAGTAATGTAAGCACAATAGTTAGTTAGTTATACATAAGCACAATAGTTATTTAGCCCATCTTCTGCTGTGCAGGAGATGGGGTTTTATAATCACGTCTGTGTCTGTGTCTGTCTGGGTCGTAACTCTTTTTTTTTACCATTTGAGCTATTGTCATCAAATTTTCGCCGAAGCTCTTTATCTTACTATAATTCACGAAATGTCCGTCTGTCCATCTGTCCGTCCGTTCGCAGGCACCGCAAAAACACCTGAACCGATCGCAACAATATTTTGGGTGGGTAATCCTGGGACCTCCTGGAGTAAAATAGGCTATATTGTTTTTCCAATTTCAGCTTTGGCCTCCAGCATTTTCCGGTTTGGACTCGCGCATAATGTTATTTTCCCGGGTACCGCACAAATGGCTGCACCGATCGGACTCTGTGACCTCGGACAAAGACCTTTTATAAGGACATGGATTGAATCCCTGCTTGAGGGAATGCCAACCCCCTCCCCGCCATCACGGTCGCCTCCAACTCACAATCCAACGAGATATGCGGAAAGGACGACCCAAAACCAATTGTCTTCTTTTTGATTCGTATATAAACATCATTAAAAGTAAATAATGACCTCGGCCAAAGTTCAAACGACGTGGGTTTAATCTCTACATGAGAGAATTCCACATAGCTATTTGGGCGGTGTATAACCTAACAGATGGCTGTCTCCATCGATCTTGCCAAGGCCGTAACCCCTATCAAAATCCTTTTAACTGTTGACTTAGTAGTTTTTACAATGAAGGAAACACGTATCGGGAGTACATACGACATAGCGATTGTGAATGTGACAGCTCTGAGGCGTCTTTCGCTTTGCATCGAATTATCATTACATTCATTACATTCATTCAATGATCATTATGCTCATTCTTACGCTCATTAAACATTCATTAAATGATTACGAAAATAAAAACTAAAAACATTACGAAATTACGTTCACACCGTCAATCGTCACATCAAACACTACCGTGAACACAAACATCGTCACAACATCGTCACAAACGTTACATTACGTAATTCAAACTGTGAACACATCGAATATTGGAGAGCCCATTGCCCAAATTTGAAACACGATGGAATAATATTTACCGATATGAACAGTGATGTGGCTTTTATTGAAATTCTACAAATACTATTTAGATTTTGATGATTTGCGTGTGATATGATTTAACGGATGTTTATATAAATCGTTCAAAACAAAAAAGCCTTAAATTTCTGATATTTTGCCTTTTCATTTGGGCCTCACAATTGAAGCGCCGTCTGTAGGGTGTGTACCGTTGCTAGTTATGATAATACAGAGAAGGCAATTAAAGATCAGCGTCACATAAAATCATCAATTTTCATCCAATTGACCTGAAATTTCGATTTACCATTTGAGTTTTGTCATGAAATTTTCAACAAAGCTTTATTATGATAATATGGAGAAGGCAAAGTAATAATTTGGTCAAAAGGTCAAAGCCCAGCATCCCCGAATCGTCAATTTTCATCCGATTGACCTGAAATTTTAAGAGTTTGCATATCGGTTCACTGAATTGGTTCTCCAATCAAAACCTAGAACCTGATTGTTTTTTTTAGGTCAAAGGTCCAGGTTGCGGAAAATCGCCAATTTTCATCAGATTGACCTGAAATGTAAAGAATTTGCATATTGGGTCACTGAATTGGTTCACCAATCAAAAGCTACAAGCTGATTGTTTTTTTTAGATCAAAAGGTCAAAGGTCAAGGTTGTGTAAAATCACCAATTTTCACCTGATTTCCTGGAAATTTAAAGAATTTGCATGTTGGGTCACTGAATTGGTTAATAAAATTGACTATCTTAATCAAAACTCGGGTAACTTGGATTAAAATTGGTGATTTTTCAGATGAAAATTTATATTAGAAGTTTGACCTTGAGTTTACCTTTGACCTTTTGTCGATGATAATAGTTGGTTTCCCAATTCAGTGAGGCACTTTGCAAATGCTGTTCAATTTTCAAGTTAATCGGATGAAAATTGACGGTTTTTTAGATGAAAATTGATTTTGGAAGTGTGACCTTGAGTTGACCTTTTGACCTTGAGTTGACCTTTGACCTTACATAGTTGGTTTCCCAAATCAGTGAGGCACTGTGCAATTGCTATATAATTTTCAAGTCAATCGGATGAAAATTGATGGTTTTTTTTGATGAAAATTGACTTTTGGAAGTTTGACCTTGAGTTAACATTTGACCTAAACAATAGTCGGTTTCCCAACTTAGTGACTCAATATACAAATGCTGTTCAATTTTTAAGTCAATCGGATGAAAAACGGCGATTTTATAAATTTGACCTCCAGATGACCTTTGACCTCAAATTCAATAGACTTCTCCATTGTGACGACCTCTACAACTTGGTGAAGTTTCATGATGATCGGTTTAAAATTGTGACCTGTAGGCGAGTGACAGACAAAAAACAAAAAATACGTCGTGCATGGCACGATACTTACAAAATGCCTAAAATAAGTTATTGGCCTATGATGACCTCAAAAATAATGGGTGGTTGAATTCAGTGACCTGATATGCAAATCCTCTTCAAATTTCAAGTCAATTGGATGAAAATTGAGGATTTTAGAAATTTTGTCTATGTTGACCTTTAGGCTTATGTTGACCTCAAAAATAGTTGGTGGTTGAATTTAGTGACCAGATATGCAAATCCTCTTCAAATTTCAAGTCAATTGGGTGAACATTGAGGATTTTAGAAACTTGGCCTATGTTGACCTTTTGGCCTATGTTGAGCTCAAAAATATTGTTGAATCAGTGACCAAATATGCAAAGCCTCTTCAAAGTTTGTCAATCGAATGAAAATTGAGGATTTTAGAAATTCGGCCTATGTTGACCTCAAAAATACTTTGTTGAATTCAGTGACCAGATATGCAAATCTTCTTCAAATTTTAAGTCAATTGTATGAAAATTGAGGATTTTAGAAATATGGGTTATGTTGACCCTTTGGCCTATGTTGACCTCAAAATTAGATGGTGGTTGAATTCAGTGACCAGATATGCAAATCCTCTTCAAATTTCAAGTCCATCGAATGAAAATTGAGGATTTTAGAAATTTGACAGTTAGTGACCTTTGTTGGTTCACGACCCCTATGTTGACCGATTGACGTTTTCACCCCAAAAACAATAGGCTTCTTGCTTATGTCCAACTCCACCATTTGGTGAAGTTTCGTGAAGTCGGTTGAAAATTGTGACCTGTAGGCGACTGACGTTGGCTTAATGGACAAACATTAAGTTTGTGAAGCACCAAACATTAATGGACAAACATTAATACAGACAAACAGACAGAATAACGCACAAGACCAACCAATATTCTTGAAAAACTTCGATTTTGCAAGTAAAAACAAATAAACCAATGAATAAATCAATCAAATTATTATTTAATAAAACTTGTCTTAATCGGCTTCAACTCTTTGGTCCAAGAAACTTCAGAGACGCTCGAGGTATGCTTTCAGAATGGCCATCCTGCTTGACTCCTGCATGATGACAAAGAGTGCATGCTGGAGCTGGAATGACATAATGTCAGAGATGACTCTGCAGTCACTCTCACACTCACTAAATGGTGGGTGAAGCTTCCTCATGGCCAATCATACCGTTATCAAGCTTCCACACATTTGTGCAAAAGTCTCTGCTACTGTTTGTGTCTGGCCCAATCCAAAAAAAACAAAAACTCAAACATTGTGAAAGAGTGAAAACTTCAAAGAAAGAGACAAATGTGGAAGCAAGATAAGCCGACGCCTTCAGGAAGCTAGAGCGACGTGAGGAAAGCGATTTGCTGTGCAAGTCTTTCATCACGATACTTTGGTCTTCTGGCTTGAGCTTTCTCAATTTGTGGTTGTGAACAACACACTTGATGAATGCTCAAAATATGTGTGCTGCGTGAGATAACTCATTGCTTTGCTTCTTCTTCCATAAAGCTTCAGCACAAACAGTGGTTTATAAACGTTGGAAGACCGGATTTAGGGGCAGGTGACCCAGGTGACCAAAGTGACTTGGGCAGCCCAGATGACCACTTGTGGCACCGGGCTCAGGGGGTGACGGCTGCTGCGCATAGGGTGCAACTGTCACCAAAGTAAAACAAGGAAATTTGACGGAGGAGGAGACCATTCAGCCCACCATACCTGCATAACACCAACACCGCATTAAATAAACCTTCAAACGAACGTCTTAATTTCATTGGAGGGAGGAATGGGGATGAGAAAAGTGTGGCTGGCTCAGGGATAGCTCCAGGGTGTTCGAATGAATGAAAGAATGATCGTTTTTAGGCCACTTTTCCCCGCTAGAGCGGGGGTTGGCCTTGCGGGCCCCATGACAATCATGGTTCCCTGTTTGGGGCAATGTTTTATGGCCGGATGCCCTTCCTGACGTCAACCCTTAGCCGCCTCTTACGCAGTATGCACAGGGATACGGTGTACCTATTCTAGGTCCGGGTACACACCAGGATCATTCATCCCAGCAAGCTAGTACTCAATTTGTCAACCTCAGAAGGCTGGCAGGCTGAGTTCAACCCCCCTGGCGTTAATTCAGTGATCGACCAGGATTCGAACTCAGGACCCTAGGATCTCAAGCCAGCATCCGAACCATTAAGCCAACATCAGGTTAGAAATGAAAAAAACGTTGGGGGGAGGGGGGAGGGAAGGTGGGTAAAGGTCATTTTCAGGTGAAGAATGTACCAACACCGACCACACAGCATCCCTTGAGGAGACCCTCTCACAGTCATCACAATCAACAAAGATGTTCACAATCACCCGTCTATACTCGATCGAGCTACCGACAAGTCCTGCCAACGGTGTTATGTTATGTCGGTGAGGTAGTGATGACTTTGGACCAGGTAGATTTGTATCGGTAGCATGCTCCAGTTGTCGTGTAGAAACCTTGATGTAATAAGTACTTGTGTAGCCCGGATGTCGGATAAAGTTGTATATTTGTCCCCATCACGAGGGGGCGGGGAATGTTCCCTTGCTCAGGGATTATGTTAATTCCCTGTATGTCTCACCCTTTGTGATTTATCGTTTGTCTCTAATAGCACCACCTTAGACACATAGCGCAGGAAATGCCCATTAACTACATTAAATAACAATAAAACCAACCAGAAACCAATTCTGAGCACTGCCGATGGGACTTCAACCAGCTACATCACCACGAAGGTCGAGCAGGCCGAAGATACGCCCAGAGGAGCCGTGATTGGCCAGGGCAGAGTAAGAAGGCACTCGCTGGGAAGGGCGAGTAAGAAGGAACTCGCTGATTGGTGAAGAGAAGGATGAGCAAGAAGCAACACGCTGATTGGCAAAGTGTGACCGATGATGTCAGAGCCGGGACTGCGTGTGAGTGGTGGAGAGCTGGGCCTGTGGTGTTGGCCTGCGGTGATTGGAGAAGAAGCACCGATGATGTCAGAGCGGGACGTAAAAACCACGTCTGATGAGCATTCCCCCCCTTGTGCCTCTTGTCCTTCTTGTGCCTGCGCGTTCTGGATGTCACAGTAGACGGCTGTGCGCTGACGAATTTGCCTTTTCTTTTTCACGTTCTGGACGTCGAATTTTGTTTTACCGTCGCGTTTTTCTTGTTACCGGCATTTCGTTTAATAAACCTGTTTATTTTTGTACATTTTAAATCCGGTTCGTGTGAGTTGTTTTTTGCAGGTTCGGGAACTGCCGGCAGACCACAGGTAAGACCCTTCATCGCTTCCTTTCCCTTTCTTCCCTCGCGTATATCAAGTCCGCATTTGATCAGTGCCCCGGAGTAAAGCTTGCTCGGCTATTCGTTCCTGGGAAAGATTGTAATCCCTAGGAACACGACAGTACCAACACTGACCACACAGCATCCCTTGAGGAGAGCCTCTCACAGACACCACAATCAACAAAGATGTTCACAATCACCCATCCATACCCGATCGAGCTACCTACAAGTCCTGCCAACGTCACTTTACCTTCCTTCAATGTCCCTTACTCTCCTGCTCCTTAAAAACTGCACAGAACTTTGTCTGTTATCCTTTCTGTAGAATGACGGATCGACATTTTATATTTTAATTGCCAATGAAAACGGTCTGCCAGACTTCATTCCTACCTATCCCTATTGCTGCACATTCACTCCTGCCTGCACTAGCTATCCTCTCACCACTGCCTGCCCTTGCTACTTCCTTATCACTGTCTGCCCTTGCTACTTCCTCATCACTGTCTGCCCTTGCTACTTCCTCATCACTGTCTGCCCTTGCTACTTCCTCATCACTGTCTGCCCTTGCTACTTCCTCATCACTGTTTGCCCTTGCTACTTCCTCATCACTGTCTGCCCTTGCCACTTCCTCATCACTGTCTGCCCTTGCTACTTCCTCATCACTGTCTGCCCTTGCTACTTCCTCATCACTGTCTGCCCTCGCTCCTCCTCACTGTGTTGATACCGGATCATATGTCATGATCCTGGGGCCAGCTTCCTGTTGTTTTAATTGTTGTACTCTTTTCCTACTCTTGCGATAGACTAGACGGATTTATGGAAAAAGGCCATGTATAAGCTTCTCGGGAGGGGGGAGGGGGAGGGGGGCATAATTATATGTATTATGGTTATGTCATAATTATCATAATACATAGCTGAACAGTTTTCCTCGGTCGTTTATTGTCCCCTGTCGCACAGCGTAGCGAAAGGGGGACTATGGCTTTCCCCTCCGTCCGTGTGTCCGTGCGTGCGTGCGTAAGCGAAGGACCGCATTTGAATTTGGTGTGTGGGTGCAACCCACGTCAAAATCCAAGATGGCCGCCGCCATGTATGTCTGATGCCATGTATGTCTTAACCTTGTGAGATGAATATCTCGAAAAATAAGCGACGTACCAACTGCTAATCTGGTGTGTGGGTGTATCTAGGCACAAGGAAGAACGCTGTTTAAAATTGGGTCGCCACGTCAAAATCCAAGATGGCCGCCGCCATGTATGTCTGAACCTTGTGAGCGGAATATCTTGCAAAATACGCGAGGTACCAACTTCTAATCTGGTGTGTGGGTGTATCTAGGCATACGGAAGAACGCTATTGAAAATTGGGTGGCCACGTCAAAATCCAAGATGGCCGCCTCCATGTATGTCTGAACCTTGAGCGAAATATCATATCATGGCATGTTTTCTGCGTCTTCCACTTTGTCAACTCACATCACTTCACCGACGGGGGACCTAGGCGTAACGCTTGTTACTTCAGTGGGACACCTGGCAGTCATTGTTTTCCACAATCATTTTCAGGTCTGGCTTGTACTCAGTTGTGGCCACTCGGAGCAACTCTTTCACATGTGTGTCCGTAAGAACAGAGCCATGTCTTGACTTCACTTGTTTCAGTGTAGAAAAAACTGATTCACAGACGTAAGTTGATCCAAACATTGACATTAGCTTGAGTGCAGCCTGCTTGACACTGGGGTATCTGTCTGTGGGCACAATTTTCCAAAACTCTGTGCCTGTGGTTCCTTCTCTCAAGATACATTTAAGTCTGTCATCCTCAGAAAGTTCAATCATCTCCAACTGAGATGCTGCTTCATCTGCCACTAAGGGGGCTTTCAAACAATCCGATTCAGCAGTGAAAGGGTTGATGAGGAATGTGATCTGTGGCTGTTGTTTCTTCAGGTTGCAGAATCTGTCCTCAAAACTCTGCTGCAGATTTTCAACCAGTGTTGCATAGCATGCAATGCTCCTTTTTGTGACCTCAGCTGCTTCTCCATTTGCCTTCAACAAGGAGGGAAAAATGTGTGAGCTCTCCCTTTTGAAGATGGGTCTGGAAGAGCTTGAGTTTGTTCACAAATGTGAAAACACTTTGCACCAGGTCAGGCAGCATTTTAAACTTCCCTTGCAGATCTAGATTCAGTTTGTTCAGATGATGCAGCATGTCGACCAGAAACCCCAAATCTGACATCCACTGTGGCTGGGGGTCATGTAGCTCAGGATAGTCCCTATGTAACAGCTTCACTGGGTCCAAAAGTTCAAAAAAACAGGAAAGCATGTTACCTCTTGAAAGCCATCTCACAGTGCAGTGGAGAAGCAGATCATTGGGAAGGTCTCCGTCCAGTTCAGCTATGAGGTTGTTGAACTGTCTGTGCTTGAGAGCATGAGTGCGATTAAAATTTACAATTTCTAGCACAGGTTTCATGACATGGTCCAAGTTCAGGTTCGTAGACACCAGGTTCTCTTGATGGATGATGCAATGAAATGTCCAAAAATCAGGGAAACGGTCGTCAGCTTTACACAGCCCGACAAGGCCATTTGCAGATCCCAACATAGCTGGTGCATCGTCTGTGGCTATTGCTGCTAGTTTTGGTAATTGCAAATTTGCCTTCTCAACAACAGTCGTGAGTGTCTCTTTCAGGTCGATGCCGCGGGTCCTATCTTTTAACGGCACAATGTCAAGCAGCTCTTCCTTAATTGTGCAGTCTTCTGACACAGACCGTACAAATATCGCCAAATGTGGCTTATCTTGAATGTCACAAGACTCATCCAAAGCAATGCTGAAATACTGACATTTTTCAAGACCCGTATGCAACTGTGTTTCAATGGAGTTGTTAATACCTGATATTCTCTGTTCAACGGTGTGTCGTGACAGCTGCAGGTCTGACACAGAACACTTCAAACTATCATTTTCAGGAGTGAGGATGGCAACATCTCTGAGACGCGTTTTCACGAATTCCCCTTCACTGTATGGCTTTTTAGCTCGAGCAATGTTCCATGCCAACTGATATGATGCTAATGTGACCGTCTCTGAGTGCTTCGCTAATTTCCGAAAAAACTGAGTCTGCTTCTCTGACTGACGTTTCAATGCATTTACCTTGTGCTTGCGAAGTTCTCTGCCTTTGGGAAAATCCCGGGCCACGTTATCATGGAGTGAGGTGAAATGGCGCTCCAGGTTTGAAGCTTTAAAATGCGACAGTGCAGTCTGGCAAATCAAGCACAAGGGTTTCCCATTTCGCTTCGTAAAAAAATACAATTCCTCCCATTCAGGCAAAAATGCCCTGTGCTCCTCTTCATATTTGCGCTTAGCTTTACGTTTTCCTGACTCTGCCATGGCGATTCGGTCACTGCCGCTGGGCTAGTGCTAGCCTAGCTAACAAACTTCCGGGTCTGCGCGCGCAAGTGTTCTACGCGCGAAAGTGTGCTTCATGTTTGGGCTCATGCATGACGAGTGGGAGATTTCTGTCAAACACATTACCACAAAATTATCTTTTATTTTAAAAATATTGGCAAATGTATTGGCAGTATAGTCAAATATTCAAATGCATTTTGATTTATAATAGAAATACATTTTACACTGCATTCAACATTTAACCCACAGCATTTAACCCCTGACTATCTCTTCTCCTTCTCCCTCCTTTTTGCTTTGAATATTTCCCTATTGATTCTTGTTTTTTGCAATTGTTTTTATGTTTTGCTATGCATTATGTTTTGCACTCTGTCAAAGCGTCTTTGGGCTCCGTGAAAAGCGCTATATAAAATAAATGCATTATTATTATTATTATTAAAATGTAAAAACATGCATCGATGGAGCAGCCCCTCGCGAGCCGCACAAGAGCTGGCTAAGAGCCGCATGCGGCTCACGAGCCGTGGGTTCACCACCCCTGTATTAGCCAATTGATTAATTATTTAATTATTTTATGATTTATTTATTTATGTTCATTATTAATCATTTATTTATTTTCTTTCTCATCTGGACAATATCTCGGGCAGCTTTTGAGCAAGGAAGCTGATACTTGGACACACCAATGACCAAGTGATTTGGCTGTAAAGGCTATTTTTGATTTATTGATGGATCAATTCATCGATTAATTATTTAATTATTCGATTAATGACTTAATAATTTTTTTTTTTTTTAAGTTACAGATTCAGATGAAACGGTGTTGGTTTAGTTATGCTTTTAGCCAATTGATTAAGAAAATATTTTATGATAATCTTTTCTTGATTTTAATTATGCAATTAATCAATCAATTATTGCGCACCTCTCCCTCCAAATACACTATGAGCTGCACGGTGGTATTGCCGCGCTGGAAGATATTTATTTATTTGGCACGGGGGTGGTGTACTTTGAATGTATCTGTACTTGTTATTTATTTAAACAAATTATGACAGCGTATGTTGTTTCCTGCATGACGAAGTATGTGACTTCGCAAAGGAGATGAAAGTGCACGTTTTACAAGGCTCTTTAATTTCAGCACCTGCGTCGTTAATTTTGCGTCAGCTCGTCAGACACGAGCAAGCTCGTGTTTCAGACGGCGTGGGTGTGGTGCTCTGAAGGAGGAACTTTTGGGAGAGGAAGAAGAGTCTGATTGCGAGAAGGAACGCCGCGCGCACTTCGATCAGGTACGTGAATTGGCCACGCACGTGCCACGTGCCAGCAGGTGCCACACCTGCCGCACGTGCTTGGTGTTTACTACGCCGCACCCGCAAGTACTCCTCGCATTTACTGTACATGTGTGTCACTGCCACTGGTATTGTGAATATCGCCTGTAGATGAACTATGCACAGTACATTATCGATGTACCACAAGTATCGTAGAGAGTATACTGTATAGGATGTTGCTTTTGTTTAAAATCAAGTTCAGATAATTAATTCTGTTTTTCAACAATACAAATATGAATATTGTTGACATCGATCAATGTGATCACCTTTTCCGTCACTGTTATTAAATTATATTTCGGATCAACTCTCCGAACAGGAACTTTTATCATCTTTGCATGTGACCATTGTGCAGGAGGTGCAGAGGGAGCACTATAACCTTTGACTTGTGATGTTGTCCGGGTTTGATTCCCGACATCCTTCTATTGTTAGTAATAAATAATTAGACAATTCTCTATACAGTATATATATATGTATATGTATATGCATCTGAAAATCATAGGAAAAAAATACCAGGGCTCCACCTAAATTTGCATATATGTTGATAGTACCCAGGGCCAGGTCATGGGCACGACCCTCACCCGTCACCACCCCTTTGCAAGGGATGGGGGAGCCGACTTGCTTCTAATGGCTATAAAACTGTCCGATTGGTACTCCAAAGGCCGGTGTTGCATCGCAAATGGCATTGCCCCTCAAGGGGTGTTAAGCTACGGACCAATCTTTCTAGCATTAGTTCATCAATGTTAAAGATCCCAGTATATTTTTCCAAAGACTATCGGCAAGTTATCACCGGCACCCTGAACAAATCACAAATTCCTGCCAAACTCGCATTCAGTCATAAGTCAGGCCTGGCCAGCCAGTTCATGAAAGACTTGTGTCGAAATCCTTCCTTGGTCAATCCCACAAGAAGTTTTGAACAATTGATGGGTGCTGTTAAGATAGTAATAGTAGTAGTAGTTATAGTAGTAGTAGTAGTGTTATTTAAAAAATATATATTCTTTTTTGGTTCGTTGGTCACACAATTACCCAATTTTCACCAAAAAATTGAACGAATGTTTTTCAAATTTTGTTCCCATCACCTTTGAGACCATTTTTGCAATTAGTGACCCTGAATTATTATAGGAAAGCGTTGTTACTTTTATAAAATCGGACAAACCTTACGTCTGGCCAAAGCGGATTGACAGGTATCGTGGCCTCTGCTAGTTAGTGTAACTCGTTACTTGGTGTAATCCCGTGGACACTGTGGACCTTTTCTATATTAATTTACATTCTGCACATGAAAAATTAAGTACAATATTTAAATTCAATCGGGTAGATTCCATACATAGCCATTTTTGGCGCAGTTCAAATAATTGGCTCGGGGTATAAATTCAAAATAAGTTCAGGCGCAGTTCAAACTCCGCCCCTCTTCCAGTTGAGCGAATAGTTGGCTCGGGGTTTAGTAACTTACATTATAAGGAACAAACAAACAAACAGAACCACTCTTATGTATGTAGATAAAAAAAACCCCCAATATTCCATAATCATAATTATCCTTACTATAATTCACGAACGTGTGTGTGTGTGTGTGCGTGCGTGCGTGTCTCTCGTTGGTTGATTTCTCTATTTGTGGGTTTCAGGAGGTGGAATGGAGTCCTCCCAGGACCTAAAGTATCCATCTCAGCTTCAGTAAGGGATCACGGTTCATGGACCAAGCTGTTCAACTTTTTCAGAGTTTTGCTCCAAAGGCTTTTTTCAGGATCGTCACCGAACCCCAGATTGCCTCCATTTGCAGTTAATTTGTGGTAATAGTCCCGGGGATGGTTTTCAAAATATCAGTGAGGTTCTTCTTAATCATTCCTGTTGCTCCAATTATCACTGGTACAATTTCGATGCTCTTCAGCTTCCAAGATCTCTTGACCTCATTTTTGAGGTCCTGGTATTTGGTCATTTTCTTGATTTCTGTGTTGTTAGGCCAAAATCACTTGGTTCTGATATCCCAATCATCAATGCTGTCTTTTCCATTTTGTTCCTGAGTACAATGTCCGGATGCAATTCTTTGTTTTCTATTTTCACGCTTGATGGAATAATCAGAGTGACCATGGTGTCCTCATTTTCAATGATTGCCCTTGGATCGTGTTTCCATGGGTTTTCTGGTACTGGGATGTTAAAATTTTTGCAGATATGACAATGAATCACTTTGCATACTTTGTTGTGACGTTGTGTGCAACGTTTTTCTGATGAGTTTTTTGCATCCCGAGAGCAGGTGACTAGTACTTTCTGTCTTGCAGAATCTACACATGTCCGTTTGGCTTAGTCCCTCCATATTTTTAAATCGATTGGTGTAGTGTCCTTCATCTTGTCCATTTATTATAATTAATTCTCCATCCCAGTTGAGCTCACCTCTTCTTAGCCATTCCAATGAGCCTTCTTTGTCTATCCCCACTCTGTCCAATTCTTTCTTGTGTTTTCCTGCTCTTTCGTCATTCTCCCAGTTGTTGGTGTATATTTATTGATATTTCTTTTTATACATTTCCTTTGTCTTCTTTGCAATTGTTGGGTCTGTTGCTGTTTAATTTTCCTGTGCGGCATCTTCCATTCACACCTGTTTTTGGAAATTATTTGCAAGGTGAGTTAGGGATACTTTTTCAGATTTGTTGTGTTCATGTTTGTTTACAAATTGCATCCGATAGTCTGTTGAGCATTTCACATACTCAGCTAGTCCTACACTCGTCGCTCTGTGCACCTGGTTGAGTTCAATCAGGCCGCTCCCTCCCTCTCGTCTTGGCAGGTATATTCTCGGGATGCACTGGTTTTTGTAAAACATTTTGTGGATGGTAAGGAGTTTTCTTGTTTTGATGTCTAACTTGTTGATTTCTGATTGGGCCCAGTTTATTATTCCGTCGCTATATTGGAACATTGGTACTGCGAGCTGGTTTATGGCTTTGATTTTGTTTCTTGGAGAGGTGTATGTTTTCAGGATCAGCTTCGTTCTATGTAGGTATTCTTTGGTGATTGTTTTGCACATTTGTTTGTGACATATTTGGTGGCTTTAGCCTACTCCGAGGTATTTGTATGATGCTTCATTTTCTAACTGCTGTATTGTTGTTTCAAGGTCATTTTTTAATGTTGTCTATTTTTGTTGGTTTACCTTGTACAAATGTCCTGGTGTACAAAGGGTTGTACAAAGGTCCTGGTCCTGGAGATCCTGGTGTTGGGCTAGCGGCTAGGGTGCCAGCTTAGGATCCAAGGATCCTGGGTTCGAATCCCGGTCGATCGCTGAATTAATGCCAGGGGGGTTGACTCAGCCTGTCATCCTTCCGAGGTCGGCTAATTGAGTACCAGTTCACTGGTAATTCCCTGCTTGTCGTAAAAAGGCGACAAACAGGGTTGGCGGCAGGAAGGGCATCTGGCCGTAAAACATTGCTTCAAAAAGGGGACCAAAAAACAACAACCACGGTCCCCGAAAAAGGCGAACCCCCGCTTTGCGGGGAAAAATGGCCTCTAAAGGTGGTTTTTACCTTGTACAAATGTGCACTTGGCGCACCTGTCTAGTCCAAATTCCATTTGAATGTCCTCGGTAAACTGTTTTACTAGTTTTAGTTGTTCTGTCAATTTTTTGGCATTTGGCGAGAAGAGCTTTAAATCATCCATGTATCGTAGATGTCACCTTTCCTATTTCTTTGGATGTTCGTCTATTGGTTGTTCGGGTGTATCCATGTCCTTGTTAATGGATGAGGTTACTTAGTGGGTCCAGAGCCAGACAAAGCAGAAGAGGGGAAAGACTGTCTCCCTGGAAGATCCCATGCCGTATCTTCGCATCTCGTATTTCGATATTTCCTTCTGAGTGCTGTCATATCAATGTGGTATTCCAGAGCTCTATTTCTTTCTCAATCAGTTTGATTATTTAGGGATTGATTTTGTATATCTGCATGCGGGACATTGTCAAAAGCTTTCTTATCGTCTATCCAGGAGGTGGACAATTTAGTTCTTTGCATTTTGCAATTTTCAAGTACGGCCTTGTTCAGTAGTAGGTGGTGAATTGTTCCATAACACCCTCTCTTGCATCCCTTTTTTCTGCCTCTAAACCTCCTTGCTGTGTTACATAATTTCTGTGATGATTCCTGTCAGCAGTTTGTATGTGGTTGGTCGGCATGTCATCAGCCGGTATTTGTGGGGAAGTTGGGTTTCCTCCGATTTTGGGATGAGAAAGGTGATCCCTTCTATGAGCCACTCATCCATTGCCTTTTCTTCTTGGATCAGTTTGTTAAATGTCCTGGCGTAGTGATTGTGAAGAGCATCAAGTTGTTTTATCCAGAAATTTGGAATTTCTTCTGGGCCTGGGCTTTTGAAGTTTGGCATTTAAAAAAGAATTTGTTTTCTAATTTTCTCTTCATTAATTAATCAATGGGGCCATTCCTCGAGATGTTGCTTCTTCTTTTCCAAGTTTGTGATCCATTCTGCTTTCTTATGTTCTTTTCTATCTTCCAAAATGTGTGTATGTGTTTGGGTGTTTGTTTGTGATGGCCCCACCTAGCTTTGTATTTGCTGTAGAAAGTCTATTTATTACAGAAAAAAAATTTGCTTGCAAAGATTACAGGGGGAAAAACTTGTATCTCATGCTTTTAAAATGATTGAGGTTTATGCCCTGGTGCAGAATCCATCAGGATAGAAGAGCTTGCAAGTATCAAGAATTGCTTTATAACTGCTTCATGTTGGATTTAGGATTATGGTCGAACATCTGCTGCAAAGCACGAGTTCCACACTCCCTGGAATGCTGAAAATGCCTCTCATGACCATGCTTCATCTCTTCGTTGCAGGTATCCCTGCAGTGTATTTAGAATAATTGAAAAACACCAGTTATCCAACTACTGTTATCTATGTCTTTATGTCTTTTTGTCTCTCTCTCTCTCTCACTCTCTCACTCTCTCACTCTCACACACACACACACACACACACACACACACACACACACACACACACACACACACACACACACACACACACACACACCCCCCACAGGTGTGCTCAGGCTTGACACGCACGTGCAATCGTGAAGCGCTGGTTGCTCCAGTGCTTTCGCGGTATGTGCTGTGTCTCTGTTGCTTTTTCCCCTTTTCTCTTTTGTTCTACCTCTTCGCTGTCCTGTCTATTAACTGTAAGAGGGAGAGAACGAGAACAGTCCGGTGTCGAGAGGGTCCTAAGCCGGCCGCCTGGTGTGGCCGCCGGGGGGGAGGTCTTTCTTCATTTTGTGGCTGTGTTGAATGGCTTTTGGCTATAGCTGATCTGTTTTTTTGGTGTTCGACAAACATTGTGTTTTCTTCGTTCTCGGTTACGAACGTGTCTTTGGTCGAGTTGGAATGGTAGTGTTGGCTGTTATATCATTAAAATAACTTTTGTGTATATTGTTTGTTAAAAGCAAATTATCACTTGATTCTGTATTAAGGTATTATTGAGGTCTAAAAAAAAGTAGGGTGGCATTTTTTCCAAATCCAAGATGGCCACCAAAACCAAGATGGCAACCACTATAAAGTTAAATCCATTGCTCTGGGAACATGGGGAGCCTTTAATTCCTTGTTGCCTTCCACCAACTGCCAGACCAATGTTGCACGAGTACCACCTTTGATAAGATCACCTCCTACAGACTACGGCACTGTACACCGGTCTCATGAGAGCACATGGTATCACAACTCGTGTAATGGGAAGTGAATTGATCACCGTGATGACCCTTGATCTTCAGTTGTACGATATGGCAATGAAGCTGTGGGTAGAGAGAGAGATGACATCAGGAAGCAGTTTCTATTTCGTCCCGGTGAACTGCATGTTGTGTTCTGGGCACTGGCTGCATTGGGAAAATATGTGGAGGGGAGTGAGAATTAATCAGGCTTGGGTAGAAGCTGGGCTCTACTCACCTACAACTGTGACCCAAATTCTCAATGGGAAACATTTGTATCGATCACTGGAAGCACACATATTCACTTTGATTGCCCTATACAGTCTGTACTTTCAAAACTTCCTGACAACAGAACCCGAAGAAAAGGCATTCCTGAACGAATCGTCTATACATCTGGGAGAGGCATATCAGAGTGATGTCAGCATGAGCACAGGAAGAGGGAAAGATTTGAACAGTGCTGTCACAAAAGCAATGGCAATGTTCGAATCTAGAGATACATTCAAAATAGTTGAACAATTTGAAGGCAATGCAAACACGATCCAGCACTTCATCCTCAACTACATGAAACAGTTTGAGACAATCCTCCTATTTGTTAGTAGCACCAGACAAAGAGATCTTCTGTTGCATATGGAGAGCATAGAGTCTCTTATCAAATACTTCTTTGCTCATGATCATTTGAACTATGCTCGTTTGCTCCTCCTGTACATTTCAACAATGCAGGAAACGGAAAAGCAGCATCCGATAATCTAGGCAGAATTCATGAAATGGAACTTCTGTGTGACGAAAGGTGTTTCTGGATTCACATCAATAGCTCCAGATCACGGAATTGAACATGAAAACCGAACACTCAAGGTTATTGGAGGAATTGTAGGAATAACCCAAAATGAAAAGGCTCTAGTTAAGTTCTTCCTCATTGCACCTGAGCTGTCAAAGATACGACATGAGTTTGAGAACGAATTTGGCATTGATGGTAATGACAAAAGAATGCAACACCATGAGATCACAGGAGGAAAACTCTCCAGAATAATGATGAATGTTGCCAAGCTCACTAATGTATTTCACGCACATGGAGATCCATTTATAGCAGACGAGAATGAAGATGATATTTACAACCTTCTTAGCAGAGAAGTTATGAATGAGAAAGTGGCCAAAGATATAATAGATCGTGATGAGATTGGGCAGCACATGTTTGAGAGTTTTGTCACAGAACGTTTAACAGAGGGCAACCTTTCTGTCTGGGACAACATGAAGAGAAGGAAGCTCTGCACATTCAAAAGTGCAAATGCAACAATACAAGTAAGAGGAGACAAGCTGGTTAAAATCAAAGAAGAATGAGGACTTTTGCAGAGGTTCATCGTCATCTCAAGAAGCCGGCCAGATCTTGATCTCAAGGAATGTATCGGAACTTATGAATTTGGCATAGTTCCACGATCACTATTTGCATCGGACGGATCACTCTTGTTCGTGTACGACAAGGCTACAATCCTTCATCATCTTGAGCAACTAGCTTTAAATGAACAACATGTGGTACAAGATCCACCAAGTCAACCAGCCACGACCGATGTTTCTGATAACCAAATGATGGATTTACCATCTCAGACAACACAAGTCACAGGTGCAGGATCAGAAGATAGGGCAGTCGAGCCTGGAAACGAAACCACAAGTTCAAGATGTAAAGTAATCATTATTGATGGCATGGCTCTTGTGAATTCTATATCCAAAACTGCTAACATGAAAACATGCCATGATTTTGCACAATCATTTATTGACAATCTCAGCAACATGGTCGAGAATTATGACGAAGCTAGATTGGTATTTGATAGATATATCAACACATCCCTCAAAGAACAAATGAGGAAAAAGAGGGCAAAGGGGAAATCAACATATTACCGCGTCAAGGATAGCTCGTTAATCCAAAATATTTTGTTGAAGGATTTCCTCTCAAATATCAAGACCAAAGCAGAACTCGCAGAGTATTTAGCTGCCAAGTGTCTAGATCACAGCAAGAGTCCTAGCAACAGATTAAAGAAGTTCATTGTGACTTCTGGAACAGGAAGCAATGGCAATACACATGTCCCAAACACCCTAATCACCCACAGTCAAGAAGAGGCAGATACTTTACTCTTTCTGCACGCCCTTACATTTGATAAAGATGCAGAGGTTGTGATTGATTCTCCTGACACGGATGTGTTCTTACTGATGGTTCAAATGTATCCAATCCTACCAGTTGCTGCCAGCTTTCTCACAGGGAAGGGCAAGCTGAAGAGATATATCGCAGTGCAACCTATTTACCAAAAGTTAGGACAAAAACGTGCATCAGCAATATTAGGTTTCCATGCTTTTACAGGGTCTGATACATCTGGCAGATTTTCTGGCAGAACCAAGGACTGGAGCTTCAAGGTTTTCACTAGGGAAAGATTGGCGTCACTCGGGAAAGACGATCCATCTTCAGAAATATGCTCCCACTTGGAACAACTTGTCTGCAAGCAATACAGGAACAACGTGTACACAAAAGTAAATGAGCTTCGTTGGTTTTTATACTCAAACCGTGCGGCTGAGGGAGAAAGTCTTCCTCCAACTCCTGGCTCGTTAATGTCACATATTGCGCGAGCTCATTACATGGCAATGATTTGGAGAAAAGCTGACGAAAGTCACCCATGTCTCCCATCTCCAACTGAGTGCGGTTGGAACTTCGATGAAGCTACATGCTGTTTTACTCCAGTTCGATGTTTGAATCCACCAGCACCTGATGCAATAATGAACTTGGTGAAGTGTGGGTGCAAATCTGGCTGCAAGGGGAAATGCAGTTGTCAGAATAATAACATTCCATGCACAGAGTTATGTGGCTGCTTCGGTTACAGTTGCAGCAACAAAGCCAGAGATGAACAATTAGTAAGAGATGATGATGAGTAGGCCACTTTGGATGATGATGATGGAGGTTTAAGATAGTGTTAGCATATGAGACAGTAATGAACAGTGATATAATATATAATTATAACAGATATAATATAACAGTGATATAATGGATCTCCCAGAGGAGATCTGTGTGACAAGGTTGCGGCCTGACATTGTCATTTGGTCAAGTGCAACAAGACAGGTCGTCTTAGGGGAGTTGTCGGTACCTTGGGAAGAGAACATGGAGGAGGTGCACGAGAGGAAGAGAGGAAAGTACAGTGAGCTGGATGGAGGCAGAGTGCCGGGAGAAGGGTTGGCGCGTTTCGTGTCGGCCATTTGAGGTGGGGTGTAGAGGGTATATTGGCAATTCCTTTTCTGCATTTCTTGCAAGGCTGGGAGTGTGTGGGACAGAAAGAAGGAGGATGTGTGACAAGGTGGCCCAGGTTGCCTTGCAAGGCTCATTTTGGATATGGAGGAAGTTTATGGAGGCACGTCGAACGGTGTAGGTTGGTTGTGTGTGTGTTTTTTTGTTTTTTTTGTTACCATTATTACTTCTTATTTTGTGTATATGAGTGAGTGGGTGAGGGTGTGTGTTTTTGCATGAATTAATTTTTGCATGAGTGTGTTTTTGTATGTTGAGTGGTGTATGATGTAAGTGTAGGTGGTTGTTTGGTTGGTGTTCTGTATGTATGTGTATGGGTGTGTATGTGTGTGTATGAATGATCTGGTGTGTTTTGTTGGTGAGTGGTGAAGGGTATAAAGGTGGGTGTTTGAGTGTTCCACCATGTTTGTTTGGTGCTGTGGATTCTGGATGTGGTGGTGTTGTTGTTGTTGTTGTTGTTGTTGTTGTTGTTGTTGTTGTTGTTGTTCGCACTGGCTGGGGGTGGGTGTATGTACACATCCAGGTGCAGTTGCTGCATGTGGATGTGTACGTGCCCCTGCTGGCCCACCTTAGCTGACCGTATCAAGGTTGAAGGGCCGAAACGGGATGATGCTGAGGACCTCGACTGAGGACCCGGTCAGTGCGGCACACTTGTGACCAGGTGTGTTTTGAACTTATATATATGTACATATATATATATATATATATATATATATATATATATATATATATATGTATGTATGTATGTATGTATGTATGTATGTATGTTTGTATGTGTGGAGACCAGACTCAAGTTCTGGTCTCCACATGGACCCCATGGAGTGATGTTTATTTGCGGGAATAAGGCATATCCATACCTGCCCGAACATTGGGGAGGGACTTGTTATCTAGGGTCCATCTTCCCCAAGGTAAACTTGGTAGACCATTTTAATGAAACAGCGTACACCCCTACCCACGAGAGGAAGAGACGATTCTCTCTCTAGAAACCGGATGGGACAGTAAAATTGGACGGACGTTGGTGGCAGGTTCTGCTAGGAGCATTTTTTCCCCAGGCGGGAGTGACTATGAATGATTGGCGAATAGATAGCCTTGCATTAGTACTGGAACGAATTGGAAACGAAGCCCGAATCGCAGAGCTACAAGTATAAGACGAACTAGTGCACATGCGGACTATGGTGATGCAGAATCGCGTGGCGTTGGATATGTTGTTGGCAGAAAAGGGAGGAGTATGTGGGGTAATTGATGGAAAATGCTGCACATACATCCCGGATCACTCGGAAGGAATAGAGGCCTCAATCATCCGGCTTAAAGCCGCTACCCAGGACCTAACGGATAGCCGAAGGGGGAGGGAAGAAGCCAATAATGTATGGTCCAACATAGCACAATGCCCGGGCTCCTCCTCGGAGGAAAAGAAGGAAATAAAGGAGGAAATGTTGCAGATGTTGGTAAGGGAAAAATTGGCCCAGCAACAATCGAAGAGAACAAAGGGGAGCAAGAAGAAGAAACAAAAGGGGGCAGAAATAATGGGAAGTGATAGTGAGAGTGGGTCGAGTGACAATGAGACACCCGCTCCGGCATTACAGGCAGCTGTATTGCAAGTACCCCAGGGACCACAAGGGCCTAGTGGGCCAGGGAACCAGATCTGGGGACCAACCCAACCCCAGTGGCCTGGTCCACCATGTCCTGCGCCATGTCCTCCACATGTATGTATATATATATATATATATATATATATATATATATACATATATATATATATATATACACGTATATATATATATATATACGTATATATATATATATATACGTATATATATATATATATACGTATATATATATATATATATACGTATATATATATATATATACGTATATATATATATATATACGTATATATATATATATACGTATATATATATATATATATGTATATATATATATATATATATATATATATACGTATATATATATATATATATGTATATATATATATATATATATATATATATATATATATATATATATATATATATATACACACAAAAAAAAGATACGCTTAGTCTCTGTTTACAAGGTCTAGACGTGCCACCCTAATATTCTTTCCTCATTATTACAACTGTGGTAGGTCATCCCATTAGTGGTGGCTGGTGAGGGTGAGATGGAACCTCCAGTGCAGAAAATCTTATGATTGGCCTGATCTTACAGTGAGCCTATACTGGTAAAAATGGGATATATTCAACACAGACATTATAAACAGGGATGTACACTCTATTCTGTTTTGCTACAATGCTTGTTTATTGTGAATAAATCATGCGAATTGTTCGCATTTTCCTCTCCAAATGTACGATTATGCTTGTACATGTATTTGCTTTGACATACCATCGATATGCTACCGATATACTTCACGGCGGCCATTTTGAAATCCAAAATGGCCGTCATATAGTATTTCTTATCCATAATATAATTTGTTTAGGTATCTGTCATCATAAATATGGTATCAACATAATAACTGAATTCACACCAGCAACTACAACTAATGTTTAATGCCAATTATTCCATAATGAGTGTCTATTTTCATTGCAGGCGGCCATATTGGATTTGGGACCTTTATCACGTTCGAAAAAAATGCCACCCTATTTTTAAAAAATCTTTACAACCTAAATATACAAAATCAAGTAAAAGTTTGCTTTTAACAAACATATGACACGAAATTACATAACAGCCTACATTATAATTATGGCGGGTGAACGTTTCCGCATTGATACTTACGAATCGCTAACTCATAAACACGGGCTAGTTTGTGTTCCTCCCAACGAGGTGGAAATTAACGATTTCCGCCATTGGAAACATCGTTGGTGCACACAGTATTGGCGCTGCCTCTCGTATGAATAAGAAATTCGTCGTATTTTTGTCCGAGGAGCACGCAGCCGCCGAGAGCGCAGACATCAAAGGGGCGCATTATTGAACCTTAAAGGGGCACAGTTTTATGCAAATTATTGTTTTAAGAAAAAACATAATAAAAGGAAAATATAATAGTTCATTGTTCATAATAGTGTAAGTGATAATTTTGAGCATGTACGCTTCGTGGCATACATCACATCCTGTTTGAAACGGACATAGCCTGCTCTCAAGCGCCTTCTCGCATACGTCACATCCGGCATGTTCAAAACGTTGCCGCCATTATTTTCGTCGGGGGCATGGATTGATCATCGTCAGGAAAACGGGAGAATTAATAAATCGACGTCGGCAAATTTTTTTGGTGGGAGGATTAAAGATTACCATCAGTAATTTCCCGCCATTTGTTAGAAATGAGGATTTACGTGAACAATTAAGCAAGTTCAGTAAGGTCGTATCGAGGATTTCGATGGTGCCGATGCGAAATGTTTGCGATCGATTCAAACATGTCGTGTCCTTTAAGAGAGTGGTGTACATGATACTGCCTGCAAATGTAAAAACGCTCAATGTCGTGTTGAGTGTGAAAATCAACGGCTTTGAATACAAAATGTATGCCTCCTCGGAGGCTATGACGTGTTTCGGGTGTTGGGCTTACGGGCATGTGAGGACTGCCTGCCCCAATGCGGTTACACCGCAGGAAAGCGGAGGATTGGTGAGGGGCGACTCCTCTTCACCGCACACTGATGGGGAGGAGGTGGCTCGAGTGGGTAACCACCCCACCTACTGTGGTGAGCGAAACGCCAGACCCGACCAGGGGGAAGAGGGGGAGGGGGGAGGGGGGGGGAAGAGGGGGTGGGGGAGGGGGGGGGAGTGATAGATATAGAACGTGAGGTGACTAACCCCGCCCCTCCACCTAAGGTGGGAATGAAAGTGGTTGAACCCTCTCCCATTTCGTCCACTGCACACGACAGTGCGGACACCAGGAAAAAAGGTCAGAAGCGTTCAATTCAAGTGATGAATCCTGTGATTCCAAAGAAAAACAAAATAAGGTTCAGATCGCGTCAGGCTCGCAGGACTTCCAGGGTGAGGCCTACACCGGAAACTCCTTGGCGGTAACAGAAATGGTACCGGGAGTGTGTGTACGTGAGGAAGATTCGCTTGCACCACTTGCCGAGATTGAGCATGACCCGGAAAATAGTCGATCCTCTCCGGATGTGGTAAGTCCTTGTCCTGATAACCAAACTCGCTCAGACGAGTTAGCAGCTGGATCTGCTAGTGAGGAAAAAATAGATAAAGTGGAAAGCCCTTACGACTGTGAGGATAACGTTAACCCTTCCCTGACAGATAAAAATGAAAGGGATGATGAGGTGGGGGACATACTTATAGCCACAGGGGATATGGTAAATCTGGAAGGGTCTGCAAAGAGCGCGGAGGTCCTTGACCCTGTTGAATTGCTGTTTCCAAAACTAAGTTTTCAACAAATAGTAGGAAAAGGAGCAGATCAAGATGAAGCACTTCATTCTGATGAAACCTCTTCTTCTCCACTCTTTAGTGCTTCAAGTGCTCAAGAGAGTGAGGCGGGTGATGACAACACCATCACCATGGTTTCTCAAGAAAATGTTATTAAGTTCCTTGATGAAACGTTCAGGAAAAGACATGTAAAAATCAAAGACTACTTTCCGAATCTGGATGATTTTATTTTGACTGCAAAGAACATGATTCGTGAATCTTATCAGGTTAACATGGCAGCACCTCAATTCCAGAGGCTAAGAAAATGTGTAACTCGAGCGGGTAAGGAACTTCATGAATAGTTAACAGAGTGGAGATAAAAGTAGCATCCTTAAACATCAACGGTGGTCGCAGTTGTGTGCGTCGCCTCCAGGTGCTTCAAATGTTTCAGAATGAAAAAAATTGATGTTCTGTTACAAGAGACACATAGTGTAGCAGTACAGCAAACCTGTTGTGCATTTTGTGATACAAGCACCAAATTTGGCACAAATGTACATTAATATGTTGCGAACATTTTCAGATATTGGGCCACTTGAAATTCTCTCTTTATGTCCGCCATATTGGATTTCAAAATGGCCGCCACTTGAAATCTACATTTGCTATTATCTCTGGACGTAATGCAGCTATTGACTTGATTCTGGTATCTAAATGTATGTTTTTGGGGGCAAGGAATCCAATGGTACCAATTTCAACTTAATATTATCTATCACAGTCTGTTATATAATTTTATTTGGAAATTATCTAGGCAAATATTGGATTCAACACAATACTTTGAAAAGAATGTCTTAGTTCTGTAAATGTCTTAGGTATAATACTGACATGCTACATGGTCTAGTATTTGAGGCTAGGTGTACTGGTATCTGAGGCTAGGTATATACCGGTACTGAAGATACGTGTACATAAACAGTGTCATGTTAACAAGTTCAGCATTGCCACAAGTACATGTATGTTGTTGACTCATCGTCATGTGCAGTCCCCTTCACACACACAGAGGGCTGTGCACTGAAGGGCAGCCTTTTTGCACTTGCAGCGCCTCACACACCCTTTCTTGCACTTGCAAGAAACCAGCTCAATGCAGCTGTGAGCTGCCTCAGTTAGCCTGGTCCAGTAAGGTGTGTACTGTCCTTCTCCAGTCCTTGACCAACCCCAGTTGGTTGGTGGAGGGAGCTCTGGTGCTGGCAGCAGTATCTGACCCCACACATGTCCACCTTGATACACTGCCCTCTTGACATGTTCCTCCAGAGCTGCCTTCGTTGGAGGGATGAGCTGCACATTGTTCTTCCTTGCGAAGAGTTTCCTCCTGGCCTTGTCAATGTCTGTGCATTTGCTGGTTCGATCATACAACAGGATCACGAACCTCTCGATGATGCGCATTGCATCGTCTGGTATGTCACGAGGTGCAGAGGACAGCAGCAGCGGCGCCTCAGTGAGTTCTGGCAGTACCGTCCAGACTGCCCACGCAGTGTTCTTGCCATGTCTATGAAAACTAGACACAGTGTCGCATCCAGTTAGAGCGTGGAACATTGGCAGTGCACGAGCCTTCTCTCGTCCCAATCCAGCTGCTATTTCGTGTGCTGCTAGGTATCGGAAACTCTGGCCTGTTCCGAATGCCAGCCACAGTTTGTCTTCTGGTTGCAACTCCTGTGCCAGGGACACTGCCAGCACCACAACATCGGTGTCTACAGTCTGGATGAGTATTGCATGGTGTCCATGCTGGACTGCGTGAGATGCATGCAGCAACATCCGACTGTCAGCCTCTTCATGGTTACATGGGGCAAGTGAGGTCAGATCTGGCAGTAGTGGCTTGCTGAGCACTGCCTCTCCATCAGTAATGACGAGTTGCTTGTCCTCCTGGTCAAACCATTCCATGAGAGCTGCTGAGAGGAACCTGAACAGCTCGGTCTTGTTGCTGTCCACTCGTATGAAGTTCTGCCAGTTTCCTGGTATGGCTGCGGCAGCCACCACACGTATCCGCACACCTTGTCCCCGCTTTGCACGTGTACTACCTTTCAGTGAATCAGCAAGGTAAGTATCCCAGACCAGATCCAGGCGTGACACTGTTTGCAGCTTCGTGGACATATATGGGATGAAGATCTGTTGTGCATACTCTTCAAAGGTCTTTGATGCAGCCGGCTTCCACATCTGGACGATGGCTGCTCCATCAAGCACAATACAGGTCGTGACAGGAGTCTCTGTCTTTGTGTCGGAGACTTCTTCCAAGCATGTGAGGAGATCACTCTTGGTACCAGTGCAGAGGCTTCCACCATCAGACAATGCAGGAGGACATGCCTGATTCTCGTGACAAAAGAACTCCTCAAGGTTTCCATCCCTCATCTGGCAGCCAATGTACAGGCGTGCGAAGAGTTCACGGTCATTCTTGATGGAGGCGAGCTGTTGCTGACCTTTGCTCTGGCTTCTTGGAGTGGAAGTGCTGAACACCTTCAGCTTGTTACGAGGAATGGGTGCGTCCACTGCCTTTGTTCTGTCCAACAGACACTCTCTGGTGAAAGCCTCGAACTGCTCTTGGCCAATCCTCTTGGCATTCATCACGGTCTCCACAGCAGCAGGATCTGCGATCTCCTTTGTGTTCAGTTTGACTACATCCTGACTCTCCTCCTCGAATGGGTTGCCCATCTCCTCTATGACACCGACGAGAGAGCGAACATCTTTCACAAATGAGGCCTGTACACTTGGCGTCTGATCATGATGACGTGTGTCTGCTGTTTGCCGTCTCCAGTGTTGGTTCCCATCCTGGAATTCTTCGATCACCCTGGCAACTTCTGGTCCCGCAACCATCCAGCGACGTAGGGCACTAGGGTTGTCAGTGAGCCCAACTGCTCCACCGTCTCCTTTGATGCAGGCATTATTCTGCTCATGTGCCTGGTCAATCGTTGTATGAGGTTGTATGAGGGAGATAGCGGTACCATGGAAGGAGTCCTTTGATGTTGTTGCACTGGGGTTGTGATCTATGTTGTCTACAGCGGCAGTTGTAAACACTTTGCCACGCATCTTCGGAGGGCAGACCACTCGTTCTCTGTGAAACTGTTGGCAGACACTGTTGCCCATCTGTGCTGAGAGCTGGAGCACTCCATCATAGGAGATGCTCAGGCCAAGGTGTGACAGTCTGTCGACCAATTCCTTCTTGCGTGTATGAGCATGCAGCATCATCCCTATGTATATTGGAAGTGGGGTCTCCTGTGCAACACTGTGCCTGACGCTGGTGGATGATGTGGTGCCACGTGTTCGCTTGTGTTTGATGCTGTTGAACTTCAGTATCTGAGCTGTGGCAATTGCTGCAGGGTTAGTGTCTGCCATCTGTTCCTTGATGCTGGGTCCCTCTAGGATCATACTGACTAGGGCAAGCAGCAACGGTGGCACAGATTCTTCTTGACATACTTCAGGGAATCCTGTGAAGGGCTTGGCTTCTCCAAACATGTGACGGCGAACAATCTGTGCAGCATGGGCAAGATGGACTGCATCACTATCACTGTCCAGCTCGCAGGCTTTGGCAAGAGCAGCACCGACATCTTCTTCAAATGCCATCAGGATGTCTCTCCCCTTGGTGTGTGCCCGCATGTCAGGAAACTGAGCCAACAGTCTCTGTTTCAGTCGTGTGGAGTGGATTTTCGTGTCGAGCTGGACTCCTAGCTGTTCCATTCTGGACTGATAGAGCTGGACAAGGTCAGCCAATCTGAATACTGGTGCCGTCTCCTCATCTTGTCTGGTTTCTTCAATGTAGAGGACGAGTTCAGCGAAGACAACTGCCGACATTGCTCGCTCTTGTTTTGTGTCCTGTGATCCTGTTGACTGGGCCTTTCTTGTGCGATTGTAAAGTCCTATCAAGCACCGTGGGTGATACTGGGCGTCCAACGCTATCATGTCCCCACCACTGAGACGGCCCAGCAGTTCTGTATCACCAAGAAGGGTTGCACAGGCACGCACCCGTTTGTCCATTTGGAATGTTGCAGCTTTCCGAAGACTGTCAGCCCCAGCAGGTTGTTCACAGAAGAAACAATTTTCTGGGACCTTCTTCTCTGTACTCGATGAGCGTGAATGTAACCTGGTGCGTTTGCATGCAGCTTGTTCCTCATCGCTCTCACATTCTTTCTTGAGTGCTCTCTTTTGTGCTCTCTGCAGTTTGGTGTTGTTGTACTGGAGCCTGCATGTCTGATGATATTTTGCACCGTGTGCAACCATCGCAGCTTCAATGCCATGACCATCATCGAGTCTTTCCAGGTGAAATGATCCTGGAAGCTCTCCAAGTTCACTGAATTTGACCAAGTTCTCTGCGAGTGAACTGTACCCATTCCCAATGTCTTTTCTCTTTGATTGGTCAGGTTTGGTCAGTGTCTCCGTCTTGTCCTCTTGACATATAAGGCATAACTTCCAGTCAGTTGTGGTGAGGTGCTGTGATGTTGATGGTGAAGTTCGCTCAACATCAGCTAGTCTGAAGCTCTTGGACATGGTGGAACTGTCTTCTGAATCTGCAACGATACAATGATATAATGTTAACATTTTGTTATATATACTGCATGTAGTGGAGTCATGTTTGTAAACATTGTTAAAGACATGCTACAGTGCATTGTTAAGGAAACAAGACAGATGGAAGCCTATACAAGAAATTTCTGTACTCTAGAAACACAAAAGATGGCTTAAAGGGTCTAGGAAAAGGGGATTATGCATGTTTGGTATTTATTGACAATATGAATGTAATGTTACATAAAATATGCATATGAAAAACACAAATGAATGGGTCACTTTGTTTCCTAATGGGATATGAATTTATATTTTAGACTGCCAGTATATATGAGCTTGTCTGAGTTGTTACTAGTGATTTAGTATAGTTTATTTATTTATTTATATTTACAGAACTAAGACATTCTTTTCAAAGTATTGTGTTGAATCCAATATTTGCCTAGATAATTTCCAAATAAAATTATATAACAGACTGTGATAGATAATATTAAGTTGAAATTGGTACCATTGGATTCCTTGCCCCCAAAAACATACATTTAGATACCAGAATCAAGTCAATAGCTGCATTACGTCCAGAGATAATAGCAAATGTAGATTTCAAGTGGCGGCCATTTTGAAATCCAATATGGCGGACATAAAGAGAGAATTTCAAGTGGCCCAATATCTGAAAATGTTCGCAACATATTAATGTACATTTGTGCCAAATTTGGTGCTTGTATCACAAAATGCACAATTATTTTGAATATTTGGGCTAAGCCGCCCCACTAACAGGCAAATCAGTCTTCTGAGGTTGAGTGGCGTAAAATCTTTAAAGGTTGCCACTTTTTCTCCAGTGCTTTCGTTGATGCCAAGGCAGTAGTGTGGCTGTAGTCTTACAACCTGGACTCCTGCCGTTGGAGATCAGATGCAGAGAAATTTGCAAGGGCCATTTATTATCTGTGGAGTTTGTCAGCGGTAATCAAAAGATTTGCACGACTCATGTATATTGCCCTAGTGCTCACTCTGCAAGAAGTGCTTTTCTTCACAAGTTAGCAGGTTTTTTTAAGCACTATTGACCTGTCTATGTTGGATTGTCTGAGGGGAGACTACAACTGTACCCTTAACCCACAACTTGATAGAAACACTCCTGAGCCTCATCTACCGAGTGCAAGGCCTTTGGCACAGCAAGTTAAAAAATTTCAACTTGTGGATGTGTGGCGGGTACAGAACCCTAACATCCGGCAGTACACGTGGGTTTGTGCCGCAAGAAATCTTTTGACAATGGCTCGTTTGGATAGAATTTATGTTAACCATGATAAGGTAAATCTTGTTAAGAATTCTTATATAAGGCCATCTGGTTTTTCTGATCATCAGATGGTCATTGTTGTATGTGGCTTACCTCATCACGTTTGTGGAAGTGCATATTGGACTTTCAATGTCAAACTTTTACAAAGTGAGCATTTCAAAGAAGCATTCAGAATGGTATGGAAGGAATGTGAAATGCAAAAGTTTTCCTCCCTAAATTTAAGGCAATGGTGGGATTGCACAAAATCCCAAATTAAGTGTTTTTGCCAGCAATACTGCCGTTATAATACATGCAACACACTCAGTGTGATATCTGTCTTAAACAACGATATACTTTATTGTGAGCAGAAATCTGGAATGTCCAACGAAAATGTCCAGCAGTTGTCAGAGAAAAGAACACTACTGGCTCAAATGGTGAAAGAGCGTGCATCTGGTGCTTTCGTCCGACTGCGAATGGACATTATCCAACTTGACAAACCAAACAAAGACTTTTTCAATTTGGAAAAGACAGCCAAGATGATCCCTCAACAAATTCACGCTTTGCGCTCTTCTGCCGGTGCGCTTCTGTCTTCTCAAAGTGACATCAAGAATGAATTACGAAACTTTTATTCAAAACTGTTTGCCTTGAGAACTGTGAACCAGGAAAACAGAAACGGGATGTTTGAACTGCTCCCATCTCTGTCTGAAGACCAGCAACAACAACTGGAGCCTGGCATGTCTCTTGGAGAACTTACTGCTGCTCTTAAAGGAATCCAAGATGGGAAAGCCCCTGGACTTGACGGCCTCCAAGTTGAAATTTACAAGGCCTTTTGGGACATTCTAGGCCTGACTCTACTTGACATCATTCATGATAGCCTTGAACAAGGTGAATTGCCATTAAGTTGCCAGAGGTCAGTTTTGTGTCTCCTTCCTAAAAAAGGGAACTTGCAAGACGTCACAAATTGGCCTCCTGTGTCACTCCTAAATACGGATTATAAAATATTGTCGAAGGCGCTCGCGATACGTCGAAAGGAAGTCGTCCCCCTTTTGATTGATATTGATCAGTCTTATTGTGTTCCCAAACGTTCTATTTACGATAACATTTTAAACTCAACTGGACTATGTCCAGCTGAGTTTTTGTCGACACCCAGTGACCATCGTCCGTCGTCCGTCAGTCTGTGTCGTCTGTCTGTCTGTAAACAATTCGACATCTACGCTCTAAAAGTCGCAAATATTGATAAAATTTGATGAAACTTGTTATGCAGCATCTTTAAGCCATAAACTAATTTGGGATTGCATTTGGGCGTGGCACGCCCAAAGATGGGCGCGGCAGGGCGGGCATATTGAAAATCAATTTTTGTCATTTATGTTTAGCACATATAAACTATATAGTTTGTGGTTCTATTATGCATATTCTAACCATATTGATATAGACTAGTTGAGTTCAGGTTCCCTGGAACCTCTCTAGTTTAATGTTGGAGGCAATTTTGTAATGATGGCGGCCACTTTTTAATGTTGGCGGCTATTTTATAATGATGGCGGCCATTTTTAATGTTGGCGGCTATTTTATAATGATGGCGGCCATTTTTAAATCAACTGGACTATGTCCAGCTGAGTTTTTGTCGACACCCAGTGTCCGTTGTCCGTCGCCCGTCCGTCGCCCGTCCGTCGCCCGTCCGTCGCCCGTCCGTCGCCCGTCCGTCGCCCGTCCGTTGTCCGTCCGTCGCCCGTCCGTCGCCCGTCCGTCGTCCGTCCGTCGTCCGTCTGTCGTCCGTCTGTCGTCTGTCTGTCTGTCGTCTGTAAACAATTCGACGTCTATGCTCTAAAAGTCACAAATATTGATGAAATTTTATGAAACTTGTTATGCAGCATCTTTAAGACATAAACTAGTTTGGGATTGCATTTGGGCATTGCACGCCCAAAAATGGGCGCGGCAGAGCGACCATATTGAAAATCAATTTTTGTCATATATTTTTAGCACATATAAATTATATAGTTTGTGGTTCTATTATGCATATTCTAACCATATTGATATAGACCAGTTGAGTTCAGATTCCCTGGAACCTCTATAGTTTTGGTGAGAGACTTGATCAGTCTCGGTCGTACTACATCTCATGGTTTTGGTTTGGTTCTTTTAGATCAAGAAAAAGCTTTTGACAGTGTTGACCATTCTTTTTTGTTTGCTGTACTAAGGAGAGCTGGTTTTGGACAAAATTTTGTTTCCTATGTTAAGTTGTATGAAAATGCATCCTGTCTGTTGAAGGTAAACAACAGCTTATGTCGCCCTTTTCCCTTTCAGCGAGGCATCCGTCAGGGCTGCCTGCTTTCAGGTATGCTCTACAGTCTCTCAGTCGAACCTTTACTAGCTTTGCTCTGCAACTAAGTGGAAGGAGTCTCCTTAACAAAAAACTACAAAATGGTCACTTCAGCTTATGCGGATGACATTTGTGTTGCTGTTTCCAGCCAAAATGATGTGGGTGAAGTCTCTGTCTGTCCCAGTTTGAGCTCACTTCCATGGCAAAAGTAAATTGGAACAAAAGTGTTGCCTTATGGGTGGGCCCCAGTCCGCCTTCCTCAGCTCTGCCTGTGTTACCGGAGGAATGCAGTGGAATAAAGAGGGTTTTAAATATTTAGGCTTATTTCTAGGAGTCCAAGCATCTGAACAAAAAAATTGGGAGGGTTTCTTGGAAAGAATAAAGCAGAAACTAGCTAGGTGGAAACGGTTCCACCACCTTCTATCGCTTAAGGCAAGGGTGACAATAATAAATAACCTGGTGGTTCCATTTATTTGGCATAAAGTTATCCCCCTCCAACCTCCTAGATACTTGGTCACAGGCATTCAGAGGGTTCTAACTCAGGTTTTCTGGGGAGGCTACCACAAGCTTTGACCAGACGTGGTGTGCAGACCCCGAAATGCAGGTGGCCAAAGCTTGATACATGTCCCGAGTCGGATAATGGCTTTCCGCATGTTGACGATAAAGCGTTTATTGTATGGTGAGTGTGTCCCGTGGCGGCCTCTCACAAATGCTTGGCTGCAGGAAGCAGATGGGTTGAAGTATGACCGAGAGCTCTTCCTCATGGACCTGTAGCATGTCAACACGACTCTGCTCCCCGAGTTTCATCAGAGCCGTTTGAATGCCTGGCAAGTCCTTGGAATACAACGATTAGAGGTGTCCTATGATGCCAAAAAATATATGCATGAGCCATTGGTTCTGAATCCTTTATTCCCTGAAATTTCAACCTCCAGGTCATTTATGCATTGATTCACCTGTAATGGAATAAACAGAGTGCGAGACCTGATGAAGCCTTCCCTAAATGGATGGTTATCCACCGGTTCTCTCACATTAAAAGTGGGGGTTTGGTCATCCAGAATGGTGGACAACGTTTTGAGAGTTGTGATTAAAACTTTCAGGGAATTAAATATCGGGTGGACTGGGGTTCATGAAGTGGTGGACTCTCGTCTCTATTTCCCCGAGCTCCAAATCACCTCAAAAAAACAACAGTGTGTCTTCTCAAATTCAGATGGTTGTGTTGTGTTTTATGTGATGGGAAAAAAAGTTATTTATGGGATATGCCAAGCGGTGCTCATACTGGGTTTCACAAAACCTTTAAAAAATCGGTGGGAGGAGATCATTCCGGCTAGTTCTTTCCTATCTCCAGTGTGGAAAGAGATGTATTGGTCTCCAACTTTAGGTCGAACCAGAGACTTAAATTGGAGATTAGTTCATCAGGCCCTGGTCACCCAATACTTACTTCATAAGTTTGATCTCCCTGTACAGAATGTTTGTCTTTTTTGTGAAGAGGCTGAAAATGTGACCCATGCTTTCGTGGAATGTAGGAGATTGGTACCCCTATTTTGTTTCCTCCAACAGTTATTTTATTGTCCCCCGTCGCACAGCGGAGCGAAAGGGGGACTATGGTTTTCCCCTGTGTCCGTCCGTCCGTGCCTGCGTGCGTGTGGGCGTGCGTGTTTGCGTGCGGGCGTGCGTGCGTGCATGCGTAAGCGAAGGACCGCATTCGAATTTGATGTGTGGGTGCAACCCACGTCAAAATCCAAGATGGCCGCCACCATGTATGTCTGATGCCATGTATGTCTGAACCTTGTGAGATGAATATCTTGAAAAATAAGCGAAGTACCAACTTCTAATCTGGTGTGTGGCTGTATCTAGGCACAAGGAAGAACGCTGTTTAAAATTGGGTCGCCACGTCAAAATCCAAGATGGCCGTCACCATATATGTCTGAACCTTGTGAGCGAAATATCTTGAAAAATAAGCGAAGTGCCAACTTCTAATCTGGTGTGTGGGTGTATATTGGCACAAGCAAGAAGGCTGTTTAAAATTGGGTCGCCACGTCAAAATCCAAGATGGCCGCCGCCATGTATGTCTGAACCTTGTGAGCGGAATATCTTGAAAAATAAGCGAAGTACCAACTTCTAATCTGGTGTGTGGGTGTATCTCGGCATAAGGAAGAACGCTATTGAAAATTGGGTCACCACGTCAAAATCCAAGATGGCCGCCACCATGTATGTCTGAACCTTGTGAGCGAAATATCATATCATAGCATGTTTTCTGCGTCTTCCACTTTGTCAACTTACATCACTTCACTGACGGGGGACCTAGGTGTAATGCTTGTAAATTTAAGTTTGTTTTTTCTGTTCCAATTTTTGTGTATGATATTGAAAGGAGCACCAAGAGCAAGACAGTGGTCCCTTTCTTGAATTTTCTGTGCGGGATTGCTAAACTTGCAATTTATAATCCTAGGAAGATCAAATTGAGTGGCAGAGATGAAAATGTGCTCTTTTGCTTTGAAGGAATGGCGTCGGCCCGGATAAAATTAGAGCAGTTTTACCATTTGAGTTTCGGCAGTGTGAACGACGATTTATTTTTACAGATGAGGTGTTGTTTGTTTTTGTAAATTTTACTTAAGCTCAATGTCCACATATATATATACATCTTTTTTGCTTGTACAACTTCCTTTTCTTGTAAAAATTTGTGGTGTTTTACGTGTGTGTTTTGATACCTTTATAATAAAAGCACACAAAAGTCTCTCTCTCTCTCTGGTGTTCTGCCCGGATGCAGATTGAGTGCTGCTAAAGCAATCTCATGGGAAGGATCACTGGGTGGTTTCCCGATGCCTTTTATCGGTAGTAGTCATGGGAGGAATATTGAGTTTGTTCATGCTTGCGGGGAAAACTCACCGACTCTTTGCCCAAGACTTTTTTTGTTGGCATCGTTCACAAATGCTAGGAAATGGGACAATCAGCTTAACGTCCCTCCGATGGATGGCAAACTTATCGATGTCTGCAAAACACCAATCCAACAGTTTATTGGCAAGTCGTAATTCGGACCCAGATTAGACGGCTCCAAGGTAAATGTTCCGCCTCTGTGCCATCCTGTCTGACACAGTTGTGCCTTGAGCACTGGCTGCTGTATACGTAGGCCTCAGATTTTCCTTGCAAGCTGTTTTCATGCATGGTTTGCCTGCAAGGTGCTTGTAGTAACTGTTCACTATGCAATTAATTGTAGAATAATGTAGGTTTTGTATATTCTAGTAATGAGGCAGACACAGCAGTTTTGGTTCAATGGTCATCTATTATGTTTTCAAAGATGACAGAATTATTGAGAATCATAAAATAATCGATGAATACAGTGTATACAGTAAAACCAAAAAAGATGGTCCATCCGTGAAACCATGAAGCCCCGGTATATGTCTCTTAATTTGTACTGTTTGAACATCAGTTGCACCCTGACTACACGTTCATCTATTAATTACATACTATTGGAACATACCGTTTTAAACCTTTTGACCCTTTAGACTGCTGAGACCCCTTAAACCTTTGAAGAACCTTCAGACGTCATTAGACATTAAATCCTTTAGACCCCTTAGACCTCCCTATACATTTAGACCCCTTGAGACCGACCCTATGTATGCCTAAGCTAAGATATTCTAGAACCTTAAGAACCCCAAACACCCCTAAGGACCGCTAAAGACTTTTTTTTTTTTTTTTTTTTTTTTAAATACTGAATCGAGGCTCGTGAAAGAGCTAACATTTACTTCACAAACAAATCAACCAGACAAACAAAACACACAAAAAGAGGGAGCGGAAAACAAGATGGGGAGAGAAGGGGAAGCACACAAACACAACATTTGAGAGCAGGGAGATGTGTGGAAGGGAGAGGGCTTGGGGGGGAGGAGGCGTGGGAAGGGGGGGGGGGGGTGGAGGGAGAAGTATAAAACACAAGGACACCAAGGACTTCCAGGACAGAAGTTGGTATTTCAAAAAAGTGGAATTGGGGTGAAATTAGCGGGGGTAGAAAAGATCAAGGTTTTGGATGGGGGAAGATAAGAGATGGTGGTGAACAGCTGTTTTAAAGACCTGGAGGGAGGAGTGGGATTGAAGAGAGTGAGGGAGTTTGTTCCAGAGGCGGGAGAAGAGAGGAATGAAGGAGTGAAGGTGAGCAGAGAGTCTTGATTTTGGCAGTTTGACCATAAGAGGGTTGCAGGCAGATCTTGTGCGACCTGTAGGAATATTTGCGGGACAGAGCCCAGAGAGAGCTGGGGGGGGGGGGGGGGGGGGGGCAAGGCCAGAGAGGAGTCGGTAGAAGATGGAAAGACCACCAACCTGCCTGCGGTGAGTGAGTAAGAGGCCCTTGGAGTTAGCTTCATCGCGGGAGATTCCAATGATTCTGAATGCTTTGGTTTCAACAGCGTGAAGACGAGCTAGGTGTGAGGCAGGAGCACCAGCCCAGAGGGGAGAGCAGTATTCCATTGAGCTGCGGATGAAAGCCCCTTAAGACCCCCAAAACCCCTAACATCCTTAAGGCTCCTAAGATTCTTAAGATCCCCAAAAACCCAAGACCCTTAAGACCTTTTAAACGACCCTTTAAACCACCCTCAAGACCCTCATGACTCCTAAAACCTTGAAGGTACCCAAGACCCCCAAGACTACAAGACCCCTTTTACATTTAATACTCTTTCGACACTTTATACCCTTTCAACCCCGAGAACCTCTGGAGTGAGACCATATCACCCCTTAAGTCCTTTTAGACTTCTTGGACATTAGCACCATTTCGACACCCTTACACCTCAGACATGTTAGACAACTTGGATCATTGACTATTTGGACCTTTTTCGACCTTTTTGTGAGAGATTTATTTTGCTTGTAAAATTAATTATACCTTTTCAATCCCTTAGACCTGAATTACTATTGGAATGTACCCTTTGGACCTTTAGATCATCGAGAACCTCTCAGGCACATACCATGCAAACATCTATAGTCTTCTTGCAAAACACAGACTCTACTTTTTTCAGCAAGTGATGTGCAAACTTGACTCATCCAGGGGGGTGACAACTTTGATCTTAATCTATAAATTAAATTGTACACATCTGTAATATATATATTTTTGGTAGATCAGTTTTGCACTGTGTCCCGGCTGCTTGAGTTTGGTTGGTCTATCCTTCTAAGACTGTTCTTCAGTGTTTACTTTTCAATTTAAACATTGAAACTGCTCCCCTTTCCACAACAACTTTATGTCAATTGATTGTGATATCATTAGTTTATTTTACACTAGCAGAAGTACCCGGCATTGCCGGGCGGGGGAGGGGAGGGGGAGGGGGAGGGGGGGGGGGAAGGGGAGGGGAGGGGGAGGGGGGGGGAAGGGGAGGGGAGGGGAACGGGGGGGGGAGCGAGCCCCTTGGCAAAGTGAGCGATTTTTTTTTTTCATAGCGTCATAGCGTTCATATCGTTTCATAGCGTCATAGCGATTTTTTTTTCATAGCGTCATAGCGATTTTTTTTTTCATAGCGTTCATAGCGTCATAGCGTTCATAGCGTTCATAGCGTCATAGCGTCATCACGTGATCGCTCTGAGCGAATCAGCGCGCACCTGCTCTGATTCCCTTGATTCCGTGCGCTGAAATGCGCTGAGGTAAATATGAATAAAAAATATGGATCGTCAAATATTTTGAGTTCGGCCATGTTCGTCCCAGGCTCAATGGCCATGTCTATGTCAAATATCAAGCACGTAAGCCTCTCCGTTTAGGAGTCTATCGGTAACATCACACACACACACACACACACACACACACACACACACACACACACACACACACACACACACACACACACACTTATATATATATAGATTGCTTAGATTTGAACATTAAAATAGAACATGTGAATGTTGTAAAACATTGAAGTTGTAATTTAAAGTTTGGCTCCAGCTCAATCCAGTTCAGAATTTTGTTGTTAAAATAAGGCATGAATGTCTCCTCCATGAATACATTGCTAATTTATCACCTGAGGAGAAACTGTGTGTGTTCTCTTTATAGGAGTCGCTGCACAACCATTAGTATCTCACGTGACACCGCACTATGGCAGCATCAACGGGGCCACACGACTCACGATCATGGGCAAGGGTAAGAGCCACCAATATATAAAATGCTGATACATTTAATGTAATTTCTGGATAATAATTCGCAGCAAAATCCACAATTTATAGGATTGAAAGTTGGCAACATGACCATTTAATGAGATTTTGTAGCGAGAAGTTAAAAAAAATTGTGGTTGGAGAGCAGAACTTGGCTGTTATAATGTTGGAGATAATGTCTTGCATAGGAAGGTTTTATCACATAAAGAACTAGAACAGCACTTGGTGGAGCGCATACTTCCGCCAGGCTGGAGAGTTTACGTGTTATATCTCACTGAAAGGCCGGATCCTGACCTTAACCGGAATTAAAGCAATTCGTCCTTGTCATGCCACCAACTCATCTACCAAGTTTCGTCTGAACTGTCCACAACTTTTTGAGATATCATGCCATATATCGTTTTTGGTCCCATCTGTCATCGGTGAAGAATCACTTAAAAAATGAAAATAATTGACCATCCAGATCTGTTTCACTAAAACCTACTCGATTAGTCCTATTCACAACCCAACTCATCCACCAAGTTCAGTCCAAATCCATCCATAACTTTTTGAGATATCATGCTATCATTTTTGCCCAACTCTCAATGGTGAAGGATCACATAAAAAATGAAAAGGAAATTGAGCAACCGGATCTGGATCTTCACCAGCATCGAAATCAATTCGTTATTGTCACACACGCAAACCTGTACACCAATTTTTGTCCAAATCTGTCTACACCTTCTTGAGAGATGCTGCTCACAAATAAAGAAACTGTCAGACATACAAACGGGGTGAAGACATGACCTATGTCTACCTTCGGTGGCAGAGGTAATAAGGAAAGGTATAGTGCAGGAACGTGCAGAAAATATTGGACAGCTCATTACTTGTGTGAATGTTAAAGTATTTATCTCCTTCCCCCTCTTTTCACTATTCCTTCACCCCCTCTTTCCTTGCCCCTTTTCTAGCTCATATCTCCAGCTCTGACACTCTCAACCCCCGTCATGCTCATGGAGGAGCTTGAGCTCATTACATGGAAAAGTTTCCTCCCCTCACATTAGAAGATAGTTTATGACATTCCTTTCCATGAGAAAGGTGCCAAAACAGACCGACTGAACTACAGAGCAGTAAGTCTTGTTATAATCAGCAAGGTAATGAAATCATTAATCTCAGTGAACCTATCTCTGTAATTCTTTCCCATCAGATTACCAATTTAGTTTCCATCATGGCCGCTCCACTGTGCTCCTGGTAACCCAGCAATGGATGGACGCTCTGAACCTCAAGCAAGAGGTCAGAGCAGGCTCTCAGCACATCTCCCGAGCATTTGACACCATCGAGCACCCAGCTCTGATTGTTAAATTCTCCGCCAAGTGTTTCTGGATTCCTTTACTTCACTGGATAATGGATTTTTCTCTTCATGCTCGCAACAAATGCTGCCCTTTCATTGGAGGCTGGAGTCCCTCAAAGTGGTGTTTTTGGGACATATCTTATTCCTGGTTTATGTGAACCCTCTTGGCGTCATTGGAAAACCCTGTGTAACACTTTGTAAAAGACTCCACTCTTGATCGGAGAGCCTCTCACACTAATGACAGGCAGGCATAGCAACTGTCCCTCCACATAGCAACTGTCTGTCAATTTGGGAATGGTTCGACGTGCGAATGCGAATGGTTCGACGGATGTGCGGAGAGAGACAAATGGTGAACCGTTGAGAGAGAGGAAGACAAATGATGAATTGCGAAAGATGATGGGAATAGAGCCTGTGATTGATGCTGTGAAGAGGAACAGGTTGAGATGGTTTGGTCATGTGTTGAGGAAGGATGAAAGTGACTGGTTGAGAAGAGTGATGGAAATGAATGTAGAAGGAAGTAGAGGATGGGGAAGACCAAGAAAGACTTGGCTAAAGATGGTGGAAGAAGAAATGCGGGCAAGGGGGTTAACAAGGAGAGATGCAGAAAATAGGGCAAGATGGAGAAGATTGTCATGGGGACTGCAAGGCTAACCCCCGCTCTAGCAGGGAAAATGGCCTTAAAATGCATGTTGTTGTTGTTGTTGTTGTCAATTTGGGAAAAAAATGAATGGTTAATCACCTGGAATGTGTCATATTGCTTCAAAGTCTCATACGCTCATTCCACTGTGTATGTGTGTGTGTATATATAACACACACACGTCACACACACACACACACACACACACACACACACACACACACACACACACACACACACACACACACACACACACACACACACACACACACACAAACCGTATGGTGAATCCTTCAGTTTACATTTGCAGTCGATCTTTGGTGGAGGTGCAATCTTTGGAACACCTTGGACTCTTGATCTGTGATGACCTTTTCTCTATGTGCCAATTATTTATACAAACTCGCCTGTAGGGTGGCGAGTCACCTTGGATCCTTCCACTAGCTTAGGCATGAGTCAACCACTCTCAGCTCCGAATAATGTGCCAAACATTCACCTGCAGGGCTATGGAATATAACTTTGCCCTCTAGGCTGCTGCCACCATATCTCACCTTGCACCTCTGCAAGTGGTGGAACTTAAAGTCCTGACGAGAATTGAAGTAACTTGGCAGGAATTTGAAGTATAGGGTGTACTACTATCCCACCACAGACAGGTTGGTGGCCGAGCAATTTTCTCTCATATTAAGCCCACCTGCAACAACCCAATAAAATCAAACCCTACGATCCCCAAATCTAGGCTAACTGCTTATCTCCAATCTTTTGTCCCCCTCGTCACGACTGTGGAATCCCCTCCCTGAGCTTGTCCAATTATGTTCTCTCCTTATCCTTTAAAATGATGAGTCATCACCATCTTATGTTTTCCCCTATTTCCATGCAGGATGTTTAATATTCTCGAGTCTACTGTCTACACACACGTTTCCACATTTATCCTGGCCTTGGCTACTTTGTCAGCTTTCTGTGAGCTTAAAGGCTCCTTGATGACTTAACCCACTCCATTTCTTTTTCCTGTTTGTATGTCTCCATGAAGGTTGCTTGTGTGTTTGCTCCTTCTCCATCTCTCCAACCTCCCATCTATGTCAGCACTTTCTACTCCATTTCCCTGTGAATGTCATATTTCTGTTATTCAGCTCTTTCATGAACCTCTTTCATGAATTGAGTACCAGCTTGCTGGGATGAATGATCCCGGTGTGTACCCCGGTTTAGAATAGGTGCACCGTATCCCTGCGCATCATAAGAGGCGACCAAGGGTTGGCGTCAGGAAGGGCATCCGGCCATAAAAACATTGCCTCAAACAGGGAACCATGATTGTGAAGGGGCCCGCAAGGCCAACCCCCGCTCTAGTGGGGAGAAAATGGCCTTAAAACGATCATTCATTCATTCATTCATTTCATGAACCTCAATCTCGACTGTTAAATTTTTTTTATTTTTGCATTTTTGATGAAGATACACTATGGATATGTTTCAAATGTTTGATTTGTGATTTGATATCAGGTGTACCAGGAAAAAGACACCTTTGTTGATTGTATGATAATCCCTGATGTCATAAGTAGATCTTCTGATGTTTTCCTGCAGGATTTTCACAGGAGAACCAGTTTAGTTATCAGCATGACCAAACGCACCTGGGTAACATGGTTTACCTTGTTTCAGCGATTCGCTCTGCACCTTGTGAGGTGGAAAAGGACTCCAGCCATGGTCGCATGATATTCTGCTATACACCGTAAGGCATTTTTGGCAAACGTGCGCAACCCTACAAGTAACGAGCATTATTATATCAGAAAGTCACAAACGTTTTCACCCATGAAAATTAGTTTATAAATTACATAAAACTAATGATGTTAAAAAATGACCATGTTGGACTCTAAGCCTTCCACCCAACTTCACAAACACTCACACACACTATATAAAAATCTGACCGCAATCTCCAATATAGAGTTAAGTAAAGCTTGAGACATGTTCACTCACTTTGTAGCTGAGCTGTCTAGTCTGGGATTGAATCTCGACCCAGGTATAAACCGTGTCACCGGAGTGCTTCTCATGCAGGATGATGCATCAGTGTCATCCCTTGGGAGGACATTAAGTTGGACCAACTGTCTGCCAGCACTGGTCGTTGGTGGATGTTTAGTATCCCTCGGTATCTTTCTCCACGAATAGGCGAGTTATCACCGACATCCTGGCCAAATTCCAAATTGCTACCCTGATTGATTGCTGGCAAGGATTGGCAAACCACCTTGCATCATTTTTACCAAGAGACTCCATCGGAAGCACTGGCATTCTGTTGAGAGTATGGTACAGTGATTGATGATGACAAGAGCCCTCAACTCTTTAGTCAATTTAATCATTTTCCTTTTTGGTTGCATCTAATATATAGAGAACAAAGTTTGTTTGTTTGTTTATGCAGAATTTGTTTGTTTGTCCCTGCAAGACAAACAAGTGCAAGTGCAACCAAACTTTGCATAGCCTCCTCTTTCATCCAGAGGAAGGTTGAGAAGAGCTATGTTCAGATTTTTTAAAAAATTGACCCCAGATAAAACCAGATAATTGGCCTTCAGGTCTTGTGCTTATACACTGCCTGTTTTTTGGTTTCCCGGGAGCGACCGAGTAATACGTTTTGTGATTGTCTTGCAGGAAATATTTAAATACACATTTCATTGAATTTTGCCTGGTGTTGGCGTAGCGATTAGGGTGCCGGGTTGGGATTCTCGGATCCTGGTTTCGAATCCCGGTCGATCGCTGAATTAACACCAGGGGGGTTGACTCAGCCTGTCGTCCTTCTAAGGTCGGCAAATTGAGTACCAGTTCACTGGTAATTCCCTGTGTGTCGCAAGAGGCAACTAACAGGGTTTGTGGCAGGAAGGGCATCCGGCCGTAAAAACATTGCTTCAAAAAGGGGACCACAGTGCTCAAAAAAGGCCAACCCCTGCTCTGTGGGGGAAAATGGCCTCTAAAGGTGGTTCATATTTCATTGAATTTCCTCAGGCAACGCCAGGTACTTCAGCTAGTACCACATACAATTCACACTTTCCAACAATTAACTTAACAAAGTTTAACCTTGTCTGACTAAGTTGACATCAACCTTGAGTAGATCCCACCATGAAAAGCAATCCTTGTATTTGCAGCATTGAGCTGATTAACAGTCACATACATTCCAACATGCAAAGAGAATATATTATTTGCTGCAATATTTTTTTCTTTGAGTATTATTTGTTTGAATGGAATAGCTGCCACTGATACTCTACTTGATGGTACAAGTTGACATTCTGGGGTGGCATGTCACCTGCTGTAGGTGATCAGCACTGTAATATTCAGTGGCATAATAGCTAGAGCGTCTGCTCTGAACCTGGGAGGTTGACAATTTGATCCCAACCCTGGCCGAGTCATTCCAAAAACTAAAAAAAAATTGGTACGTGCAACTTGCTTACCTGACACTCAGCATTTTATAGCATGGAGTACAGCTACGTCGTGGTTTTAAAGGATAGAGGGTTTTCCCTGTATGGAGAGGGAGAAATTTCTCAATTTTCTCGCTGATTGCAGAGACAAAAGGGACGTCATAAAGATGGCGTCACTGATAGCCAGAGTGCACAAACTTCTCCATGAGACTTGCACCCTGAAAATACAACATAGGAAGAAAGCCTCCTCCAATGACCAAGTGTGTGTTCATATGTAGGGGTATGGGGCAAGGTTGCTTTTGAAAGCTGTGCTCTTTTTCACGCTGGGAGCTGGGAGTGACTCCATCGTGTACTGAATCCTATGCATAGAGTAGAAAGTGGATGACACTAACAATGATACTTATGCTCCAGACGCCCCATGGACATGTGACATTTATATAAATGAGAATTTACTGTGGACGGATTGTTGCTCCATCGCAGTGTGTTGCTGAAGCAGCAGCCGTTACCAAAAGCAGGAATGTAGAAGTTAGCAACCTTGTGGGGGAGATAAGGATTACGAGAGGGGAGATAAGATGACATTAGCAATATGGGGAAGACGTCTTGTGAGACACTGATATGTTTTGGTTATTTCTACAAGGGCCCTTCCACCTGACCGCTATGGAGTTCATGTTTCTGTTGATGGGTTTCCCATCCACCCTGAAGATCTCTGTCGGGGAAAGAATCGTTACCAGCGCTGCAGCTTCTATGTAAGAAAACAGCACATGCTAAGCATTTGTTTCAACATAATGCACGCAAGCGCATGGTATACCAGCCTGCATTGCACTTTTCAGACTTTTTCAGCTGTACATGCTTCACTTGTACAAGCATGTGTTACAACATCACCTGTACACCAACATGTTATTTGAGCACATTTTAAAAATAAAACAAATCATGCTGAGTTAGCTCGTTTGGTAGTTTGCCCACGTCGGACACGTCTAGATCTGGATTAAGAATGGTCACATTTGATTAAAACAGCTGTTATGTTAGGGTTAGGGTTAGGGTTAGATTAAAACACCGACATGGGTTAAAACCCTACATGGATTAAAACACGTTAGTTAACAGGGTGTTGCATCATGGAGCACATTGTCCTGTGAAATTGGTGCCATTCTTGCGGACTACTAGTAATCATTTGCATGTAAAAGATCATGTGCTTTTTTAAATTCTCATTTTACAAGAACAGTCCTTTGATCACACCGACACTGCCAATAAAATGAATATTTCATGGGATCCTTTGTGCCTGCGAAGTGTGGGAATAGTAAATTGGGTGAAGATGTAAAGTTGGCTCCATTGATCGATGGGTTTAATTAAAATTAATAACATCGAGTAGTTAAATTGCATGAAGTAAATAGATAATAAATCCTGATGGGATGTTGCAGACGGAGCACACTTAACTCATTTCAGTTGTCAAGTCTGGGTTCGATTCCCGAACCACCTGGAAACTGTTACGTTGTTGCATCACAAAATGGGGCCTTCCTTCATATTGACCTGAAGTCAGGTGTCCTCTCACTCCTCGTATTATTTTGGTGGACCTTAAAGATACCACGGTGTCTTTTGACAAAGAGTTTTCTGTCTAATGAAAAAGGTGATTTGAACAATTAGCACCTAATAGGTAAATCTGAGTGAAACCTTTGCAGACACGGAAATGGAGGACCCCTACTATCAAATCTGTGAACCCAGCATCGGGACCTCCGGGTATGTTATACAAATACATCCACTTCACATTCAGGAAACAGACAGTACTGGTTCATTATGAAATCCAAACGTCTTTCATTCACTGATATTTTTCATAAGGAAGCCTCTCTATCAAAAGGAGAGTTTGTAGTTTGAAGAGTCCATAGTAATCAAAATTGCAACAACCACATAGCAGAAACTAGATGGTATTCATGGAATACGTACCCCACACAGTCAACTTGGTGCAAGCCAACTCTTCTGTTTTTTTTTTTTAATGGTTTTTTTCCATTGATCTAATATGGCTGCCAGACTACGTGACTAATGACATCATAAATTTACATTCTCCAATATAATTGTTGCGTAGATCTCACTCAATAAATTTAAAACTGATCGGACTAATAGTTGTACTTGTCAAATGATGTCATAATTAAGGCACCAATGACATCATCATTAACGTCACATTCATCATGACAATAATAATAATAATAATAATACATTTATTTTATATCGCGCTTTTCAAGAAGCCCAAAGACGCGTTGACAGAGTACAAAAAAACAAGTGCAAAAAGACAAAAATCAACAGGTAAATAATCAAAGCAAAAGGAAGGAGAAGGAGAAGAGATAGTCGGGGGTTAAATGCTGTGGGTTAAATGTTGAATGCAGTGTTGAACAGGTGGGTCTTGAGTGATGTTTTGAATGTGGTGAGTGAGGAGGAGTCTCTGATGGTGTGAGGTAGTGAGTTCCAGAGGGTGGGAGCAGCGATGGAGAAGGCCCTGCCCCCCCAGGATCTGAATTTGGTCTGCATGGGGAGGGGGGGGGGGGGTGGTCAGGAGGTTGGTACCAGCAGAGCAGAGGTTGTGGGTGGGAGTGTGTCTGGAGAGGAGGTCAGTCAGTCAGGTCGGATGGGGCCAGGTTATGGAGGGCTTTGTAGGTCAAGAGGAGGATTTTGTACTGGATTCTCTGGGGGATGGGGAGCCAGTGAAGCTTGTAAAGGACGGGGGTGATGTGGTCACGGGTCCGGGAATGGGTGAGTAGACGGGCAGCGGAGTTCTGAATGTATTGGAGTTTATTGATGATTATTGAGGGTGAACCAAAGAGGAGGCTGTTGCAGTCGTCCAGACGGGAGGTGATGAAGGCGTGGATGAGGGTTTCTGCAGCCGTGGAGGAGAGGGATGGACGGAGACGGGCGATGTTTTTCAGGTGAAAGAAGGCTGCCTTTGTGATCTGTTTAGTGTATTTGTCGAAGGAGAGGGTTTGGTCAAAGATGATGCCAAGATTCCGGATGTGAGGGGGGGTGGATACTGGGAAACCGTCGATGTTGAGGGCAAAGTTATGGGTGGATTTGGTGATCGTTTTTGGGCCGATGATGATTATTTCAGATTTATCATAGTTAAGTTTGAGGAAGTTGATTTGAAGCCAGGATTTTATTTCAGTGATGCAGTTTGTCAGGATAGAGTGGGTGGCGCGTGGAGATGGACTTGGTGGAGATGAAAAGCTGGATGTCATCGGCGAAGCAGTGTTATTGGAGACCATGACGGCGGATTAAGTGACCAAGGGGGGACAGGTACAGGATTAAGAGGAGGGGGCCAAGAACTGAACCTTGGGGGACACCTTGGGGGAGGGGAGCAGTGGGGGATTTGCAGTTATTGATGGAGATGAACCTGGCGTATGTCGGAGAGGTATGATTTGATCCAAGAGAGGGCAGTGCCGGTAATGTTAAAGGTGGTTTCAAGTCGGGTGAGGAGGATGGTGTGATTGATGGTGTCAAAGGCGGCGCTGAGGTCGAGGAGGATGAGAATGTTGAGGTTGCCAGCGTCAGAGGAGAGGAGAAGGTCGTTGGTGATTTTGCAGTTTCAGTACTGTGGTTGGAGCGGAATCTGGATTGGAATGTTTCATACAGGTTATTGGCAGAGAGGTGATGTTTAAGTTGAGTGGCTACAGCATGTTCCAAAACTTTTGACAGAAAGGGTAGGTTGGAGATGGGTCTGAAGTTGTTTAGGGTGTCAGGGTTGAGTCCAGGTTTTTTCAGAATCAGAACAATAAGCCATGTTTAATTTTTTCTGCATTGAGTGGTTTTCGAGTTAGTAGAGGCGCAACGTTTTTATAAGATGGTGTTCATACCACGTGACCTATAACGTCATAATTGTCAATAAAAATTTCTACAGGAGGAGGCGCTCCGATGGTGCAAAATTTCCTGTCAATCGGACCAACTCTTGCTGAGAAAATGAATTTTTTTAAATGCAGACACTTACGTACGCACGCTCCCGATTGCTTAACCCCACTTTTCGCTTCGCGAGCGCAGGGTTAGGGTTAGGGTTGGGGTTGGGGTTAGGAGAAACGAATGTTGGGATCCTGTGAGCAAAATGGTTACGATTTTACCAGGTTACGATTACGATTAACAACCCTAACCCTAACCCTAACAAAAGCACAACCAATTCAATGGTTTGTTGAAAAATCCAAACACGAAAACTCTAACATTCCAGACACAGTGGTCTTCAATGGGGACTAAAATAGGCCATGTGCACTCAGATATTAAATTTCACACTCCACTGCTAAAACTTTAGATTCTTTAGATTTTGTTTGTCCTCTTTTTAGGTAAACTCCTTAAGTTGATTGTGCCTTTGCATGTTCCACCCTCTCAATAAGCCTTTTGCATTTTATTGATTAAAAAAGGAAATTGCACTTTATTTTCTGATCATTAGTATTTCTTAGTGCACTGACCAATTGAGCAAACATCAGCAAGTGGAAACAACATGCCTTTTGAGTTGTGAGGCTCAGAATGGACTATTGTTTGTGAAGGTTCACTGGTGACCCTACATGGACTCATCATGACCAACATGTATGGAAACAACATGGCTCATAGCTCGAATGGCAAGAAAACTCGCCTCCTGCGGTAAGCATGTCAGCAGTGGCTGTTCTCTATGATGCTGAATATATTTCAAAGACCATTTGGGTCATCACAACGTCACATCGTATTAACTATTACTGTGTTGTGTACAGCTGCTATGACTTTATTCCAAATGATCTCTGTTGAGTTTTTTACATGTTGTTTTGTGCCTGCTCTTGCATCAGGGCCTATGCTGGTGGAATGCCCTGTGAGCTGTTAAAGCCAAACTCAGACACACTGTGAGTGTTTCTATTCCACTTGCTGCATGCCATTTAAACATGGTGCTTATTTAAATGAAAACAAATCTGCTTTTGGGCATATCCATGAAAGGTGAAATGAAATGTCACATCCATTATGGCACTTTATCACCCTTACCGCACCTAAGCCAAAGGATGGCAGTAAATTGTTATGCAAGAGTTCCTGAGCATTACAGCATTCTCACAAAAAAATGCGAGCCTGCTTAGTTTCCCAACTCTCCTTACCAGCATATTTCGTTTCCCAACTCCCTTACCAGTATATTTAGATTCCCAACTCCCTTACCAGCATATTTAGTTTCCCAACTCTCCTCACCAGCATATTTAGTTTCCCAACTCTCCTTACCAGCATATTTAGTTTCCCAACTCTCCTCACCAGCATATTTACTTTCCCAACTCTCCTTACCAGCATATTTAGTTTCCCAACTCTCCTCACCAGCATATTTACTTTCCCAACTCTCCTAACCAGCATATTTAGTTTCCCAACTCTCCTTACCAGCATATTTAGTTTCCCAACTCTCCTCACCAGCATATTTACTTTCCCAACTCTCCTTACCAGCATATTTAGTTTCCCAACTCTCCTTACCAGCATATTTAGTTTCCCAACTCTCCTTACCAGCATATTTAGTTTCCCAACTCTCCTTACCAGCATATTTAGTTTCCCAACTCTCCTTACCAGCATAGTTAGTTTCCCAACTCTCCTTACCAGCATAGTTAGTTTCCCATCTCTCCTCACCAGCATATTTAGTTTTCCAACTCTCCTTACCAGCATATTTAGTTTCCCAACTCTCCTTACCAGCATATTTAGTTTCCCAACTCTCCTTACCAGCATATTTAGTTTCCCAACTCTGCTTACCAGCATAGTTAGTTTCCCAACTCTCCTTACCAGCATATTTAGTTTCCCAACTCTGCTTACCAGCATAGTTAGTTTCCCAACTCTCCTCACCAGCATATTTACTTTCCCAACTCTCCTAACCAGCATATTTAGTTTCCCAACTCTCCTTACCAGCATATTTACTTTCCCAACTCTCCTTACCAGCATATTTACTTTCCCAACTCTCCTTACCAGCATATTTAGTTTCCCAACTCTCCTTACCAGCATATTTAGTTTCCCAACTCTCCTTACCAGCATATTTAGTTTCCCAACTCTCCTTACCAGCATATTTAGTTTCCCAACTCTCCTTACCAGCATAGTTAGTTTCCCAACTCTCCTTACCAGCATAGTTAGTTTCCCATCTCTCCTCACCAGCATATTTAGTTTTCCAACTCTCCTTACCAGCATATTTAGTTTCCCAACTCTCCTTACCAGCATATTTAGTTTCCCAACTCTCCTTACCAGCATATTTAGTTTCCCAACTCTGCTTACCAGCATAGTTAGTTTCCCAACTCTCCTTACCAGCATATTTAGTTTCCCAACTCTGCTTACCAGCATAGTTAGTTTCCCATCTCTCCTCACCAGCATATTTAATTTTCCAACTCTCCTTACCAGCATATTTAGTTTCCCAACTCTCCTTGCCAGCATATTTAGTTTCCCAACTCTCCTTACCAGCATATTTAGTTTCCCAACTCTCCTTACCAGCATAGTTAGTTTCCCAACTCTCCTTACCAGCATATTTAGTTTCCCAACTCTCCTTGCCAGCATATTTAGTTTCCCAACTCTCCTTACCAGCATATTTAGTTTCCCAACTCTCCTAACCAGCATAGTTAGTTTCCCATCTCTCCTCACCAGCATATTTAGTTTTCCAACTCTCCTTACCAGCATATTTAGTTTCCCAGCTCTCCTTACCAGCATAGTTAGTTTCCCAACTCTCCTTACCAGCATAGTTAGTTTCCCATCTCTCCTCACCAGCATATTTAGTTTTCCAACTCTCCTTACCAGCATATTTAGTTTCCCAACTCCCTTACCAGCATATTTATTTTCCTAACTCTCCTCACCAGCATATTTATTTTCCTAACTCTCCTTACCAGCATATTTAGTTTCCTAACTCTCCTCACCAGCATATTTATTTTCCTAACTCTCCTCACCAGCATATTTAGTTTCCCATCGGTCGTTACCAGCATATTTATTTTCACAACCCTCCTTACCAGCATATTTCGTTTCCCAAATAACTCTACAACTTCATGACATGTGGTTAAATGTATTATGTCTGTTCGAATGGACATATCCTTCTACCACCATTCAAATATTCAATGTACAGCTTGATCCTCTTTCCATCATTTCCCATTAAGTTGAGGTTGGCGGCTCATTTAGCATGTATCCTTGGCCCAAATCTTTCATAATTTGGCTGTCCTTGCATGACGTTTGACTGAAGGTGGGAAGAATTTGGATTTGATGCCAAAAATTTCTCACCTATGTCTCTCTCTCTCTCTCTCTCTCTCTGCATGGTGCTCCTCTTGAATGGAGGTTCAGTGCTGCCAAAGCAGCCCCACAGAAAACGTTACACTGGGTTGTTTGCCAATGCCTTCCCAGCAGTAGTCAGGACAGAAATTGGATTTTTTTTTGGCTTTATTGGAATGCCTGTGGTAATGTGTGTACTCTTCGCGAAAGACACCATGATGGGATCCTTTACCATGGATGGCATACTCCTTGATGCAACACACTATCTTCAAAGCACCAGAATGGGAGTTTATCATTGCATCAAAAATGGAACCCAGGTTTTACAGGTAAAGGCAAGGGCACTGCAACATACTACCTCTGCACTACCCTGCGGAGGACAGATGGTGCTGAGTTCATGAGGGCATGTAATTGTGGAATGGCTTCCAACCTATTGACATCACATGTTTACCGCAAGGAATTGCAGGTTAAAGACAGGTCAGTTTATTTCAATATGGTGGACATTAGACTTGTTTCAAAGGAGAGAGACATCAATGGTACTCTTTTGCTGTATTCGTTGATTGCCAAAAACCAGCCAGTTCTTGGAAGATGTTCCTCATGGGATAAAAATTAATAATCTTACAATATTGCAATTTACACCAGGAATCAAAGCCTGTATTTTAGTTTTTACCAATGTAAAACCTGTGATGTAATTGAGGATCATGTCAGTTGGTATCCAGTTTTTATGGTAATCGTGAGTGGAGTTACGTGTGAAGGTGATTCATGTTTCTTGTTGTTCCAGATATCGGTTGGAATTGGGCGGGGAGGACGGCACCAGTGACTCGGGATACATGACATGCAGGATAACTGGCACATATATCGGTATGTAGATTGCTCCAATTCCGCATGGTACATTCTGTGACAAAATATTTTACTTTTACCAAACACTTTCACAAATTGAAGAATATTCAGTTGGCTGAGCATTGCTATTTCATGGAACTCACCTTTATGCTCTATATGTTTTGTGATCATCTTTTAAAAGCATAGAATATGACGTATTATAAAAGTAGTGTGAAAAAAGAAGAAGAAGAAGAACGAATAGCAAGTCATGACAAAATTTATGATCTGAAAATATCAAGCCTGTTGAAATTCACAATCGCAGCTGTGTAATATATATATATATATATATATATATATATATATATATATATATATATATATATATAGATAGATAGATAGATAGATAGATAGATAGATAGATATATATCCAACAGTGAACTGTTTTAAACAACTACATGTGGCAACTCCATATATACAGACTTGGCATTTAATATGGAATATTTTTTTTGTGGGGGGTGAACTTACTTTTCAAGATGTCTAAGAACCAAAAGTTCATTGGAATTATGTTGAAATTATTCTAGATTTTGTTAATGTGACCTTTAAAAGAAACAAAAACCACATTTGACATTTCAAAACAAATAAATTGATCCTTGAAAGTGATGTAAACTGATATCAAACTCAATTCATGGACAGTACTGTGTTAAACTTCTGTACGTTTTCCAGAAGTATCTCTTTATTTTGCACATTAGCCAAAATTTTTTAAAACAAAAACAAAAGTTAAATTACGACTGGGATTACGGACAGTAAAATTACAGTTCAGTACTTCGTGTAACCCCCACGAGCATTCAGGAGAGCACGGACACGTCGAGGCATGCTGTTCACGAGATTTGCCAAGGTTTGGACAGGAATCGCTTGCCATGCAGTGACAATAGCCTGCTGCAATTCACGCACAGAGGTCGGCTGCTGGTCCAAGTGGTCGATTTGACGCGTTAATTCTGCCCACAAGTTCTCTATCGGATTCATATCCGGGGACATGGCAGGCCACTCCATATGCTCTACACCACGGTCAGCAAGAAAGTGTTGGATCATGCGAGCACGATGAGGCCATGCATTGTCATGGAAGACAAAGTTTCCTCGAAAGGCTGCATGGGCAAATGGAAGCAATGTTTCTTCCAGAATGGCCCTGTACTTGAACTGGCTCAGGTTTCCATTCAGAACAACCAGGTCAGTTTTGCCCCCTGCATGAAAAGCAACCCAAACGGTCACCCCACCACCTCCAGCTTGGACTTTTGGCACTATACAATCTTTGTTGTAGGCTTCATGCACTTGTCTGCGCACTCGGAAGCGGCCATCTTGACGACAGACCAGAAATCTAGACTCGTCACTGAAGATCACGTGATTCCAGTGTCCTGGCTGCCATTGACGGTGCTCTCTGGCCCACTGCAATCGGCGCTGGCGATGTTGTCTGGTCAGGCGTGGCTTTCTCAGGGGACGCCTGGCACGATAGCCTGCTTGAACCAGTCGTTGGTTGACTAGCCTTCTGGATGCAGGCACATTTGTCAGTTGCTGCCTCTCAGCCCTAAGCCGATTAGCTGACGTGGTACGGCCATTGCGGACTAACCGGTGCAGCTGGCGATCATCCCTACTTGTGGTTCTGCGGGGACGTCCTGGCCTCGGTATTGGAGTAGGGACACGCCTCTGAGCATTTCGTTTCAGGATCTGTACCCCGGTTTAGAATAGGTACACCGTATCCCTACGCATCGTAAGAGGCGACCAAGGGTTGGCGTCAGGAAGGGCATCCGTACATAAAAACATTGCCTCAAACAGGGAACCATGATTGTCATGGGGCCCGCAAGGCTAACCCCCGCTCTCGCGGGGAAAATTGCCTTAAAACGATCATTCATATTTCATTTATTATCTTTGACACCTGACCTTGAGTGATGCCATACTGCCGAGCAATAGCACGCTGTTTCATGCCGTAATTTCGTAAAGCCACCACTCCATGACAAACAGCATTGTCGAGTTGACGGACCATCTCCAGAGGAAGCGGCAATAACTTTTGGAGACGTGCAGCAGTTGTTTTCCACTAATACAGAACACAACAACCCTTGTTCACCCGACTGTGAAGCCAATCATCAAATGCACCTGTCCGTACATTTTGCCACGCCACCTGTGATATAATCCTGTTATTGCCTTCTTGCTGCGACAGACAATCAGTGACATGGTTCTTTTAACAAATAAATCACCAAAGTGTAAAATAAACTCACCAGATTGATATACTGAGTTAAGAAAGTAAACCCAAGTCAAGAAAAAAAAAAATTCCATATTAAATGCCAAGTCTGTATATTACACATATGTATGTATAATATATATATACACATATGTACACATATGCACATATACAGACTTGGCGTTTAATATGGAATATTTTTTTTTACTTGACTTGGGTTTACTTTCTTAACTCAGTATATCAATCTGGTGAGTTTCTTTTACACTTTGGTGATTTATTTGTTAAAAGAACCATGTCACTGATTGTCTGTCGCAGCAAGAAGTCAACAACAGGATTATATCACAGGTGGCGGGGCAAAATGTACGGACAGGTGCATTTGATGATTGGCTTCACAGTCGGGTATACAAGGGTTGTTGCGTTCTGTATTAGTGGAAAACAACTGCTGCAAGTCTCCAAAAGTTATTGCCGCTTCCTCTGGAGATGGTCCGTCAACTCGACAATGCTGTTTGTCATGGAGTGGTGGCTTTACGAAATTATGGCATGAAACAGCATGCTATTGCTCAGCAGTATGGCATCACTCAAGGTCAGGTGTCAAAGATCCTGAAACAAAATGCTCAGAGGGGGGTGTCCCTACTCCAATTCCGAGGCCAGGACGTCCCCGCAGAACCACAAGGAGGGATGATCGCCAGCTGCACCGGTTAGTCCGCAATGGCCGTACCAATTCAGCTAATCGGCTTAGGGCTGAGTGGCAGTAACTGACAAATGTGCCTGTATCCAGAAGGCGAGTCAACCAACGACTGGTTCAAGCAGGCTATCGTGCCAGACGTCCCCTGAGAAAGCCACACCTGACCAGACAACACCGCCAGCGCCGATTGCAGTGGGCCAGAGAGCACCGTCAATGGCAGCCAGGACACTGGAATCACGTGATCTTCAGTGATGAGTCTATATTTCTGGTCCATCGTCTAGATGGCCGCGTCCGAGTACACAGACAAGTACATGAAGCCTACAACAAACATTGTATAGTGCCAAGAGTCCAAGCTGGAGGTGGTGGGGTGACCGTTTGGGCTGCTTTTCAAAAACAACAACAACATGCATTTTAAAGGCCATTTTCCCTGCTCGAGCGGGGGTTAGCCTTGCGGTCCCCATGACAATCTTCTCCATTTTGCCCTATTTTCTGCATCTCTCCTTGTTAACCCCCTTGCCCGCATTTCTTCTTCTACCATCTTTAGCCAAGTCTTTCTCGGTCTTCCCCGTCTTCTACTTCCTTCTACATTCATTTCCATCACTCTTCTCAACCAGTCACTTTCATCCTTCCTCAACACATGACCAAACCATCTCAACCTGTTCCTCTTCACAGCATCAATCACAGGCTCTATTCCCATCATCTTTTGCAATTCATCATTTGTCTTCCTCTCTCTCAACGATACTCCGCACATCCGTCGAACCATTCGCATTTCCACCCTTTGCAACCTTCGTTGCTGCTCTACGTTCATTACCCATGTCTTGCTCCCATAAATCATAACACTTCTCACACCACCCTTAATCATAACACTTTTCATGCAGGGGGCAAAACTGACCTGGTTGTTCTGAATGGAAACCTGAACCAGTTCAAGTACAGGGCCATTCTGGAAGAAACATTGCTTCCATTTGCTTGTGCAGCCTTTCGAGGAAACTTTCTCTTCCAAGATGACAATGCACGGCCTCATCGTGCTCGCATGATCCAACACTTTCTTGCTGACCGTGGTGTAGAGCATATGGAGTGGCCTGCCATGTCCCCGGATATGAATCCGATGGAGAACTCGTGGGCAGAATTAACGCGTCAAATCGACCACTTGGACCAGCAGCCAACCTCTGTGCGTGAATTGCAGCAGGCTATTGTCACTGCATGGCAAGCGATTCCTGTCCAAACCTTGGCAAATCTCGTGAACAGCATGCCTCAACGTGTACGTGCTCTCCTGAATGCTCGTGGGGGTTACACGAAGTACTGAACTGTAATTTTACTGTCCGTAATCCCAGTCGTAATTTAACTTTTGTTTTTGTTAAAAATTTTTTTGGCTAATGTGCAAAATAAAGAGATACTTCTGGAAAACGTACAGAAGTTTAACACTACTGTCCATGAATTGAGTTCGATATCAGTTTACATCACTTTGAAGGATCAATTTATTTGTTTCGAAATGTCAAATGTGGTTTTTGTTTCTTTTAAAGGTCACATTAACAAAATCTAGAATAATTTCAACATAATTCCAATGAACTTTTGGTTCTATGACATCTTGAAAAGTTACTTCAACCCCACAAAAAAAAAAATTCCATATTAAATGCCAAGTCTGTATATTGTTAGTTTTGAGATGTGTACAGTGAGTCCAAAAATGTTAAAGGTTTGCCCCTCATAGATAGTCACACGAGCAACACGTAGCCTCATTTGTAGTATACTAGTATAGTTATTTCTTAGTGTATGTGAGAATAGGCAATTTCCTCTGTTAGTTCTACGTTGTGTAAAGACAGGAGGATAGGCCCTACTTCTTCCAACCATTATACGTCCATAGGCTCGATCCATTGCGGCTAAAGCCCTGGTTGTGTTGGGCGCAAGTTAACACGAGGTTGGCCTCGGAAGGTGGGGGCGGCGTCAGAAGCGATGATGGTGAGTACAAGCCGCCAATCAGGGCTTACAGTGTGGGGTAGCAGCACTGCGTCATAGGGTGTGGTGAGAGGGTTCCAGAATGCGCAGGGCGTACCTATAAAAGCCATCACGCAAAGCCCCCTAGAGGACTTGTACGACGGAGGGCTTACGGCAAGGACTTGCACCAGTAGCGCGAGAGGACTTTGCATTAGAGGAACGAAGGACTTGCTCATTGGGAGAACCGCTGCGCAAAAGCCCTCGACAGGACTCGCGTTGTACTGCCTGATGAACTTGACCATTGCACGGGAACGCGCGCTAACCAACACCAAGCGTATTGAAGAAGAGGAGTTGGTCGCTACATATACGCGGGCGCAGCCAGGCACGTTTCTAACGAAATAGCGCATTTCAGCCGAGCGAGTGAACGAGCCTGAGTAACCGCCAGCCGCGCTAAATTCCGCCCTCTACCGTTCGCCCCGATAATTCCTTCGTTCGAGAGACACGCTATGAGTCCCTGCCTTCGCCTGCTTCCATCTTCGCGGGATGTGCCGGGGACCGTGGAGAGCCGGACGAGGACCATCCCTGGACGCGTTGGGGAACACCTGCCCATCTGCAATACCCCGTGTGAGTGTGAGACGGGTTCGTTGTCCCAGGGATAAGTAAGACTGCTTAAGGATTGCTCTGTGTCTCTTCGTCCTTGAACCTGTATATACGTGTGGGAATAATTAAACCCGTCTGTTCTTCCTTTCTTCTTGATTCGATAGCTTCTGTGATTTCTCCATTTGATTATGCGTGGCACGAATAAGATCGCTCCAATCAGGTTCCAACATCTAAGACTGCGCGGACCATGTGTACGCAATCCGCTCGGCGTACTAACATCACACGTGGTTCGTGCGAGGCTTGTTTCCTCGCTCCCAGGGCAGCGCGGGGACTTAGGTACGAACGAAAAGTAGTCCCGAAACCCTACGCCGCCTGTGTCCAGGAGGGATGTAATAAGTCTCGGTTCCGCCAGGCCCAGTAAAGACAAGGGGATTAATCCCCCCTTGATAAGGGGGAGAAGGCCGGCGAGAGAACCGCAACAATATATTTATCCACCCATGATTCCACCCATGATTTTAGCGTTACCTCTGAGATCCTGTAAGGTGCGATCGAGAGCCTCAAATGCAAGTCTGTGAGACATTGTGCACTCATCCCATGCTATCAGCTTGGCCTGCTTTAGAACCTGTGCCTGTCCAGATCCTTTGCCAATATTGCACACAGGACTCTCATTGTGGGCCAGGTTGAGTGGCAGCTTAAAGGCAGAATGAGCAGTCCTGCCACCTGTGAGCAAAGTTGCAGCAATTCCAGATGAGGCCACTGCCATAACAATCTGCTGTAGTGAACGAACTCGTGCCAAAATTAAGTTGATCAAAAACGTTTTGCCTGTTCCACCAGGGGCATCAAGGAAAACAATTCCACCCGAGTCAGATGTCAACAATTGTTTGATCCTTGTATAAGCTTCTTTTTGATCTGGAACCAAGAGTGGTTCATTTTGGTGGACATACTGTTGCAGCTGTTGAATGTCATAGGTGGTTGCCAGAAGCATCTCTCGACTGAGAGTTGCAGGTTCAGTTCGTACAGGAGCAGGCAGTCCACACTGTTGAAGATCCTTGCCAGCCATGGACCACAGTATTTTCAATGAGTACCAGTGCTTGGTTGTACATGGCAGAGGTAAACTGCAGGTTTGGGTTTTTTGACTCTTGTTGTGCTTGATACAGTATGTCTTCTGTAATGCTGTCCTGGTGATTATGCCAAAGTTGCTCAGGATTGGATGGTGAACAGGCACAGATAATGATAGCAAAGAGGCTCCTCATTTTGCTTGGAGAATGCGAGACTGCAGCCTCTTCCGAGGTACTGTTCCAGTGTGCATCATCTTCCAAGAGACCTCTTCTCAGGCAAGCTTCACGGTATGTTGCACAGACATATCGAGCAACTGTCTTGAGATCCTGGAATGAGGTTGGACCATGAATGTTGTGCAGGAGGAGTCTGAGATAAAAGCACTCAGAGAGTTGCTGTGATGAACAGTGTAGACACGACCTAACTTGACTGGATCTGATGTGAGGGTGTCCAGGGATTGTTGCACCTTGCTTTCTTGGCTGAAATGCCTTTTTCCCTTCTTGCCAGGTGTAATATCTGGGCACTTCACAGTAGAGAAGACTTATAGCAAAGGAATCCTGTTTGCACAAATCAAAGAATGCAGTTAGTTTGGTCCGAGGTGGCTGCTGGGCTCGCTGCAGCGCGGTTTCTTCTGTGAAATAAACTCTTAACCCCATTTTCCAAATGGATCTCAAGATGCATAACACTGGGGTGGCGTTCATGAATGGGAAAGTTGAGAATACGCCACACAGCCTCATTACTGCTGATGTAACGACCCATCTGATATGCTGATACCTCATCATTTTTGGTTTCCTCCCTCTGCAGACCAAAGACTGCCTGATCAGTACCTTTGTTGACATATTTCAAGACATACGTGATAGACTTGACTGAGTAGCATGCTTCAACATTGATGTGTGATTTGAAGATGCGTGGAATGAGAGGGTTGAAGGGCACCACCCACTGGTTGTCAATGACAATTTCTTGTTGTTTCACTCTGAGAGTAGTGGTGAAGCCCCCATCACCTGGCTTTCTTCTTCTGTACAAAGGATATCCATCCTGATCTGTCTGAGTTTCTGTAAGAAGAGGTCGGGTATCGTTTTGTGCATTTTCCTGCTTTCATGCAAGGAGAATGAGTGTTGATGTGACCACAGGGACCATGGAGCATGTGCTTCACCACTACTTCGTGCAATACTTTGTCCTCGGTAGGATTTGGAATCTCTGCACTGATGATATCATCTACCTGAGCTGGACGAATCTTATCCTTAAGCCAGACCAAAATGTGGATGTGTGGCAATCCACGCTTTTGCCATTCAATGGAGTACATGTAACATCTGCAATCTCCAAAAACAGCACCTTTTGTGATGAGATTCATAAGTGAAATAACCTTCTGGCGAAACACTCTGGCAAGAAGATCATGCCTGTCTTGGGCTGTCTGACCAAGCATAAGTTCTGCTGTGATCTCAGGCCATGTAGGATTGCAGGTAAAAGTGATAAACAGATCAGGTCTACCATAGTAGCGAACATAAGTCATGGCATCCTGTGTGTACTCATGCATGTAGCGAGGACCCCATGTGAAGGAGAAGAGGGCAGTATAACCAACTGTCCAACATTGGCAGCATGACCATCATTTGCAACAGCATCTCTAAGGTGAACATAGCTTTCCACTCTTAATCTCTTCTGGTTGTGTCTGATGTAGCACAATCGCTCAGACTCAATCTTGGCATACATGTCAACAATGAATTGGTGGAAGAGCTGACCATATCGCAAAATATGACTGTCCATTTGTCTGACCATAATTCGGTAGGAATAGAAGTCATTGGCAGACACTTTTTTCCCATCACGTCTTTGGTGTTTAAAGTGATATCCATCCTCACCTTTCCAGAATATGAGAGGATAATGCAAGGCATCATAGGCCTTATTAGTTTCAGAAATACGAATCAGTTTGTCATCTTGCTGTTGGAGAATGATGTCTCGCCGATTGAATTCTTGTCCAGATATGAGGACAGCCACATCCAAAACAGTAGGAGCATTAAAGCGCCGTGGATGCTGTCCTGTTGGAGTTCTGTCAGCATGGATGATTACTTTCCCGTTTGGCTGTGTTAGATTATGCAAAGTAGTGCGAAAACTCTTAACATAATTATTATGAGCATGGAGCATCTGCTGAAGGGCCAGCACAATTTCCGCTTTGACAGTTGTAATATTTCTGCAGCGTTGCTGTACCTGCTGCTGCTCATCACCCAGGAAATAAATTTGAAGAAACTTTGGGTCTTCATTATAGTTAGGCAGCTTAGCAATTTTTGGGGGAACGACTTTACAAAAGTACCACTTTTATTTTAGTGGTTCATTGGACCATATGCAATAGAATTAGGACCGGAGGCAACACATATACAGTGTTTGGCTTTTGCGCAAATACGACTCGCACAGCATAATATCGAGCAATAAATTTATGTAAATAAATCATCAGCTATTGGAGTTAGACTAAAATCGTAAATACATAAATTGCTGGACAAATTACCTTGAACAACATGTTGTCTGTTCTAAAGCTATATTGTCATTACATCCTTGTAGTTGCGTACATGTTAGATATATGAGAGTTGCGCGAGTCACAAGTATAACACATTTGTATAAACACTCGGTATTATATTAGTAATTATTATTACAAGGAAGCGTAAGATTTATTATGCAGGCATGCATATGTTTTACAAATAACACTGCATGTAATGAAATGCAAGTTAGCCTCCTTGTTGAAAATATATACATAATTGGTTTTTGTCCAATAAAAAGGTGAAGAACACTGTATATTTCTTGCCTCCGGTCCTAAATCTATTGTATATGGTCTTATCGACCACCAAAATAAAAATGGCGCTTTTGTCAAGCCGTTCCCTATTTTCGATAAATATGCTGCTAAGCTGCCTGTCCATTAGGTAAGGGCAAACGCGAACCAGCCAAATGGTAAACCTGTCCCTGAACCTTAAAAGTTGGCATCCATCCTTGTTGCTGCACAATGCTTGTACCAAATGAGGTCATTTGAAAGCAGGAGTTGTACTTTCGTATGTTTGCCAAGAAATGGTGGGAGTCTCTGTTGCTACCAGCTAAAAGTGACTTTAGTGGTTCAGGTGGTTCTGTGAGGGGTGGGAGAAGCACTTTGCCTCCAGCACAACACATTCCAGGTGATTCAGCCTTCCACTTCTTTGCTCTACAGTGTTTACAGATGACATACATTCCACCTATGTGAACAATAGAATCACCTTCATAGTTGATGGAGGAGTCATATTGAAAGGCAGCAAGCCTCTTGTTCTGCCACTTGCTTGCTCTCACTGCTCTCACTGCTGTCTGCCTGGTGCGGTGTGCATCAAGTCGTGCTCTTGTCTGGACCGGAGTTTCTGCTGCCATGGCTGCTGAATGTCTGGCTAAATCAGCCGTTTTTCTAGAAGTTGTCTGGGCCGGAGTTTCTGCAGCCCTGAGTGCTGTCTGCCTGGTCTGCTGTGCAGCAATTCGCGCTTGTGTTTGAGCAGGCATTTGAGCTGATCTGAGTTGTGCCTGTCTGGTCTGCTGTGCAGCAATTCGTGCTTGTGTTTGAGCAGGAGTTTGAGCTGATCTCAGTTGTGCCTGTCTGGTCTGCTGTGCAGCAATTCACGCTTGTGTTTGAGCAGGAGTTTGAGCTGATCTCTGTTGTGCCTGTCTGGTCTGCTGTGCAGCAATTCGCGCTTGTGTTTGAGCAGGAGTTTGAGCTGATCTCAGTTGTGCCTGTCTGGCTCGCTGGGCTGCAAGTCGAGCTTCTCTCTCTGTTGAGGACTGTCTTTGTCTCTTTTGTTGTACTTGTATTGCATGTGCATCTGCACTTGCAGAACGTTGCCTCTTAGGTCCCATTTACGAAGTTACTGAGAAGTGATTGTAAGAAAGGAGAAAAACCCAATTGTATTGAAACGTTAGTGTTGAGTAGTATACGACACCACTGAGTGAAGAACAATATCCGTATGGACTGAAAAACATACGTTAGTGTTGAGTAGTATATGACACCACTGAGAGAAAAACAATATGCGTATTGACTGAAAAACATACACCAAAATCAATATAACTATATCTTACCTTTTGTACTGAAAATACCAGTATTTGTAAACATTATTGAAAATGGCTGTGAACAATCGCCTGCTGAAACATCCCATGAGAGAGTATCCTAGGATGAAATAGCTTTGATTTGGAGGCAGTGCAGAAATGTCAGATTTGGTCCCGGGGGGGGGGGGGGGGGGGTGTGGGGGGGGTGGGTGTGGGAGTGGTCGGGTTTTTTTGTTCATCAGTGATTCTGTGGTGCATGGGGACCCTCGTGCCAAATTTGATGAAGATCTGTTGAGAAATGGCAAATTTGGTCCCCGAGGGTGTGGGGGTGGGGTGCGGTGGAATTTTTTGGTTCATCAGTGATTCTGTGGTGCATGGGGACCCTCGTGCCAAATTTGGTGAAGATCCGTTGAGAAATGGCGACGCTGTTTCAAACAAACAAACAATGAAACAAACAAACAAACAGACAACCTTTCACGCTTATGGCAAATTTGGTCCCCGAGGGTGTGGGGGTGGGGTGGCGGTGGAATTTTTTGGTTCATCAGTGATTCTGTGGTGCATGGGGACCCTCGTGCCAAATTTGGTGAAGATCCGTTGAGAAATGGCGACGCTGTTTCAGAACAAACAAACAAAGACAAAGGTCTTTCCCTCACGGTCCCCCTGTGCTGTCTTTCCCTCGCGGTCCCCCTGTGCTGTCTTTCCCTCGTGGTCCCCCTGTGCTGTCTTTCCCTCACGGTCCCCCTGTGCTGTCTTTCCCTCGCGGTCCCCCTGTGCTGTCTTTCCCTCGTGGTCCCCCTGTGCTGTCTTTCCCTCGTGGTCCCCCTGTGCTGTCTTTCCCTCGCGGTCCCCCTGTACTGTCTTTCCCTCATGGTCCCCCTGTGCTGTCTTTCCCTCGCGGTCCCCCTGTACTGTCTTTCCCTCGTGGTCCCCCTGTGCTGTCTTTCCCTCACGGTCCCCCTGTGCTGTCTTTCCCTCGTGGTCCCCCTGTGCTGTCTTTCCCTCGCGGTCCCCCTGTGCTGTCTTTCCCTCGCGGTCCCCCTGTGCTGTCTTTCCCTCGCGGTCCCCCTGTGCTGTCTTTCCCTCGCGGTCCCCCTGTGCTGTCTTTCCCTCGCGGTCCCCCTGTGCTGTCTTTCCCTCGCGGTCCCCCTGTACTGTCTTTCCCTCACGGTCCCCCTGTGCTGTCTTTCCCTCGCGGTCCCCCTGTGCTGTCTTTCCCTCGCGGTCCCCCTGTGCTGTCTTTCCCTCGTGGTCCCCCTGTGCTGTCTTTCCCTCGTGGTCCTCCTGTGCTGTCTTTCCCTCACGGTCCCCCTGTGCTGTCTTTCCCTCGTGGTCCCCCTGTGCTGTCTTTCCCTCGCGGTCCCCCTGTGCTGTCTTTCCCTCGTGGTCCCCCTGTGCTGTCTTTCCCTCGTGGTCCCCCTGTGCTGTCTTTCCCTCGTGGTCCCCCTGTGCTGTCTTTCCCTCGCGGTTGTCAGCTCTTTCACGAGCCTCGATTCAGTAAAAACAAAACAAAACAAAAAACAAACAAACAACAAAACACACAAACAGACAACCTTTCACGCTTATAATATAGAGAGAAGATATGAATGTGTATATGAATGTATGAATGTATGTATGTGTGTATGAATCTTAGTAGAGTGATATATAGAGTCAGATAGATCTGTATATGTAGGTATTCGACTGTCGCGATAGGGAATCTACCTGTAATAAGTTCTATGGTTAGCCGGATGTCGGTATAAGCTGTATTGGTGTCCCCGCCACGAGGGGGGCGGGGCGTACTAAATAGTGCAGGGATTATGGATAAGGTTCCCTCGTTTGTCGTTCCCCCGGTCGCCAAACCTGTGTCCCTTATGGCAACGCACTCATTTAAACACTTAGATAGGTCCTTCGGGCACACATTAAATAATTCCCCTCCCTTACAATAAGACTTTGTAAGACAAGCAGGCAGCAGCTGCGCAGTACGCTACCATGGGCGACCAAGCATTGAGCAAGGCTGGGAGCCACGCACGGGAGGACTGTTGATTGGCCAGGGGGAGGGGCGAGGAACACCACAGGGCGGGAAGCACTTGGCCAATGGGAGGGCACCAGCGCAGTCAGAACATTCGAGAGGTCGAGAGACGAGGTTCTGATTGGGAACGCGCCAGAATTGACGTCACACGCCAGGTGACAAAAGGACTCGCTCGATGACATTTTCTCTCTCCTCGTGCTTGAAGCTGTGTCTCCTCTCTACGCTGGACTCTTAGAGATATCTTGTCGCTCGGAGCTCTTGGCTGGTCTTCCCTGGTTTTCTTTCGCGCTCGCTCCCCTGGGTTTTTTTGGTGCTTGGTGCTACGAGCGAGGCTGGCAGGTGCAGCGAGGTGCTCGGTGAAGCCTGACGGCGTGCTAACGAGGGGCGCATCGAGGCCTGCTTCCCGCTGACCTGAGCTGCCGTCAGACGACGACCGCTCGAAGCCGGACCCTCCTTGACTACAGACAGATAAGCTCGCACCCACAGACGCACATAACGAACATTTATTTTGGTGATACCCCCTTTGTCTTGTATTTGAAATCTGGTGCGGGACGTCCCAATTTAGAAGTAGATTTTATCGTCGCGTTGCTTGTTCTCGGTTTCCGTTCAATAAATCATTATTTTTGTACATTTTAACCCGGATTTTCGTTTGAGTTCATTTCCTCCAGGATCGGAGCTGCAATCGGATCGTTACAGGTACGCGCTTCCGCTCTCCCTCTTCATTCTTCCTCACGTGCTTTTATAGCCGAATCCAGTTTGATCATCGCCTCCATTAAAGCCGTTTGGTCATTCGCGAGCCCTGGTATTAACCGGAAGGGATCGCGCGACAATATGTATGTGTATATATTATGTATATGTATATGTGTATATATGTATGTGTATATGTATATGTATGTGTATATGTGTACGTGTGTGTATATATGTGTATGTGTGTATATATGTGTATATGTATATGTATGTATACATGTGTATATGTATGTATATATGTGTATAATATGTATATGTGGTCACAACCTGACACAAAATATGTATTTTTCACTTACTCTGTCCACTCCACTCCCTCATCCTTGCTGTTAAAGGTATTATAGGATTAATCTCCAAGGGTCTTCGTGGTTTATCTCAATATCAATTAATAATCTGAAGGACAGCTGGGTCTGGTTTCAGGCAACTAGTGCATCAACTCTGAACAGGAGTGGCAGGCAGGGGTATGTTATTATCCTCTGTGGGGTATATAGATTACAGTAGACCTCGGCTCGGGCCTCAAGAACATCAGAGGAGTAATCAGTTACCAGGTTTCCATCCTCCCGTTCTGTGTGGAAATAAACCTTTTGTTCATAAAAAAAACTGTACGTGGTTATTCAAGGTGCTAGACTTTGCCATTAAGCACGACTGAGTTGGCTTTTAAGAGTCTGGCAATGAGCCGATTGGGAAATGTGTATCGCACTCATCGCCGATCAAAAATTACGTAATGCTATTTTTTTGGGGAGGCACGTATGGGCTGGGTTTAGACCTGACTAATAATTAACATTCGGCCCAAACAAAGCCAAAGGAAGCCGAAAGCAACAAAGCAAGACGGTGTATAATCAGCAGAGGCCTATACATGCCAAATGTGTTAGGCCATACTAAGCAAACAAGATGGCAGCCATATCATTTCGTCTCAGCACTATGGGAGGTGTGGAGTCAAGTAACAGATGTGGGCGTGATCCAGCAGCTGCCAGACCAATCGGTGCACATTTCAAAAATTGACCCACTACAAGAACCCCAACTACAGTAACGTGAAGCTCTTGTAGACTTGCAACATGTCACAGGTAAAAATGCAACATTTAGGACCATGGTATATTGGTATATTATATGTAACCATTTACCCTCTGTCACCTCTTTTGTCCATGAGTCTTGAACTTGGATCAAAATAAAATGCAAATCCTTAGGCTGTCTTAAGGATAACATTTAAAAACAGTGCTTGCATTTCTTCAACCATTAAGCATAGGTTTATCTGTTTGCAAATTTAGAGGCAAAACTGTATTGCTTTAAACCTTTGCCATGTGTGACTATTTTCATTTTAATGAAACTTGATTTATATTTTCACCTTATCAGGTTTCTGCTGTACGATTATCGTGTGATGTCTATTCCGCAGGTCACCTGAACCTTAGTTTCATACTGAGTGAAGATTATGGCAGGTAATATATTTTAAATTTTTTACCTAAATGTTACACAATGATCAACCAAACTGAGGTTGACATGTTGAGTTAACCCTATGTGATCCTTGGTTCATGAACCAGAGATCACAAGTTCAATCACCATGTATTGTGGTGGTCTGTTCAGTGTCTCCCAATGTCCTTGTAATTCTTGCAGAAATACACTGATGTCCCCCCCATGTCCTTGCCCTGCATGTGTACAAGCTCATTCATGATCTTCAGACCATGTCTGAAAAATGTTATTTCATTTGGATGATTGTAAGGCACCCCAACATTTAAGGTGCATGTCAATTTTTCTTAAGCAAAAGTAAATAATACATTGTTTATGAATGCAAGACGCATCTTTATTTCAAGATTACACAAAGTCAAACTGAGAAACTCGAATAAAAATGTCTATAAATAGGGTATAGCAAGTTTTGTGTACCGGACAAGTGGTGTCATGCCAAAATATTTTGATGCAGAGGCAAGGAGATGCAGACGTGGTCAAATGGAGGAGTTCACAACTCTTTATCCATTCATGTGCGTCCCTTAACCGTCCCTTAGCCCATCCCTTATTCACACCATCCCTAAGCTGACATCACAGGATACTATAAGGATTGGATAATGAGAGTGAATGGGGGGAAACACATCCATGACATGAGTGATGAATCACTCTTCTCCATAAGCATCCTTGGTCTGATCACATGGGTGATGACGGCCGGTACTCAGCTCTGGTCCAAAATGCGCCTGGGAGCTTGATGGCCGCCGCAGCCACCCACGCAGGAAGCACTCCCACAATGACGCCGAAAAACGCCCAGGCATGAGCTAGCAGTCAAACGGCCCTTCCTCGCTTCCACCGCCAAGCGCAACGCGGCTCCAGCCCCCCGCCCCCACCCCCCCGAACAGCACCACAGTCCAACAACACCTCATCCGTCGACTTTGCAAAAGTTCCACAAAAGCCCTGAAAGCTTTCCTCACAAGTGCACACGAGCCACAAGCAGCCGAGCCACAGTCAAAAGTGAGCGAGAGCAAGAGACTCTTCTTCTTTCTGCTTTGTTCAAACCTTCTCGATGACGTCACTCGGGCCAATCCCGAGCCCCATCGAAGCACCCGTGTCTCCACGACCAATGACGAAGCTCGGGTCCTGGCCTGCCGGTTACGATCCTTTGGAGGCAGGGTTTAGTTGTCGATCGAGAATGTTCGGGCTTCTGTCGGCAATTATGCCGGTTGTGGTTGGTTAATGGACGGTTGTTGTTATTATTGTAAAAACGTAGGGAAAAACCACCGAGGGCAATCGCATATTGGGGGAAACTAATCTTAACCCCTATCTACTTACCATAGCTTCACCTTCATTGGAGATCCTCAATTCCAAACAGGAAATTAGAGCTGTCTCCCTTGACATATCACGTGCCTTCGATACGGTCTGGCACCCCGCTCTGCTCACCAAACCCTCCTCCTTTGGTATCCATGGAAATCTCCACGCATGGCTGGCGGACTTCCTCTCTTGTCGTAGTCGACGTGTGGCCCTGAATGGGTTTCTCTCATCTCCTCTTCCTGTTCAGGCTGGAGTTCCCCAAGGCAGTGTTCTGGACCCTGTGCTTTTTCTGGTCTTCATCAATGATCTCTCTGACTCTCTTGAAAATCCTCTCTATCTCTTTGCTGATGACTCTACTCTCTGTCGCTCCATTCCTCATCCCTCAGATCGGCAGTCTACAACCTCCTCACTCTCTGCAGACCTGGACAAAATCACAGACTGGGCAAACAAGTGGAACATGTCTTTCAATCCTTACAAATCTCACACTCTTACGATGTCTCTCCGAAAAGACCGACTGGACAACCCTCCCATCCACTTTCTGAATAATCCTCTCCAAGAAGTTCTGTCACTCAAGCTTTTGGGTCTCACTATCTGCCATGATCTTTCCTGGGAAAACCACATTTCAAATCTGGCCTCCAAAGCCAGTCGCCGACTGGGCATCCTCCGTCGTGCGAAGTCCTTCCTTGGCACACCTGAGCTCCTCACCACATACAAGGCTTTCATCCGCAGCTCAATGGAATACTGCTCTCCCCTCTGGGCTGGTGCTCCTGCCTCACACCTAGCTCGTCTTCACGCTGTTGAAACCAAAGCGTTCAGAATCATTGGAATCTCCCACGATGAAGCTAACTCCAAGGGCCTTTCACTCACTCACCGCAGGCAGGTGGGTGGTCTTTCCATCTTCTACCGACTCCTCTCTGGCTTTGCCCCCCCCCCCAGCTCTCTCTGGGCTCTGTCCCCCAAATATTCCTACAGGTCGCACAAGATCTGCCTGCAACCCTCTTATGGTTAAACTGCCAAAATCAAGACTCTCTGCTCACCTTCACTCCTTCATTCCTCTTTTCTCCCACCTCTGGAACAAACTCCCTCACTCTCTTCAATCCCACTCCACCCTCCAGGTCTTTAAAACAGCTGTTCACCACCATCTCTTATCTTCCCCCATCCAAAACCTTGATCTATTCTACCCCTGCTAATTTCACCCCAAATCCACTTTTTTTAAATACCAACTTCTGTCCTGGAAGTCCTTGGTGTCCTTGTGTTTTATGCTTCTCTCACCCCCCCCCCCCCTTCCCACGCCTCCTCCCCCCAAGCCCTCTCCCTCCCACACATCTCCCTGCTCTCAAATGTTATGTTTGTGTGCTTCCCCTTCTCTCCCCATCTTGTCTTCCGCTCCCTCCTTTTATATATTTTGTTTGTCTGGTTGATTTGTTTGTGAAATAAATGTTCGCTCTTTCACGAGCCTCGATTCAGTATACAAAAACAAAAAAACCCCCCCTCTTGTGAAGACGCGTATACAACTTAAGCTCCAGTTTCCCTACTTAATACATTGAGATGTCTCCAACTCGTCCAGGGTCCATGCTTTTACTATACAATCCATCATGTACTATGGTATTTCATCATCTACCCCCACAAACGTATTATTGTTTACCACAACCTGTTGGAGGATTGCTTCGTGGAAATCTAATCAAAACTTACGTCCAGTTATTCCCGACCCTTAACAATAACAAGCTTTAAATGCAGTTATTTGTGATATAACAATGTTTTATATGCAGTTCCTGTTTCCTCCTGTTCTTGAAGTTATTGGATGCTTTTGCAGGTCTTTACCAGAAAAACAGACCTTTCTCCTTTCTGCTACGAATAAGCTTTCCATGTTTCAGACCTATGCAGGTGGGTGTTGCTTGTTGTGATATGTGTGCGTATCAGGTTTAACAGGAAGGGGGGTTTCTCCAGCTTGTCACTATTAAATGGAATTTGGCATGTAATGGAAGGGCTTGGTTTAAGGGTTTTCAAAGTTTAAAAACATTCTGAGTGAAGAAGTGTGTGAAGTGCTTGCATGCATGAATCTGTGAAGTGTGAGTGCATGTATGTGTTTTTGGGGTTTTTTTTTTCATTCATCACTTGGTTTATCTAAATATGTAGGGCAATGTGTTCTACCCTATCATGGTGTTTAACTAACCCTGGAGTTCAAACACAACAACCTCACAAGCTAAACTTGCCGGCGGATTTATTTTATGGCTGGCCACTGGTGTTTCTTATCTCTTACTGTACTTTGTTTAAATCATGACTGAAAATCTGTATTTTTTGATTTGTGTACAGTCAAGGGTCCTGGACCAACTAGAACACGTAATGGAATGAAAAGAACTTTAGGAAGATTTTTTGCTGCACCGGACATTTGCCTTTTTCTTATCCATTATTCTCTCCAAAAAAATTTCCACAGTTTTTGTCACCAGGGACTCCCTGCCGAGGCCTGCCTGTTTCCCAAATTTCCATATCACGTTTACATAGCTTTTTTCCATTATCTTTCCATGTGTGAGGAGTTTAAATGTGTGTATCATCATTCACTATTATTTTTACTGCACATGTTTTATCTGAAGTCTAAAAGTATGAGATCTTTGCATTCAGACCATGGAAGAAAATACAAGAGCCCAGACCTTTCCAGCACAGCTCTAACTTATTTAATTTGACATTGAGGCCTAACGTTTCAACAGCAAAATAACATGAAGCATTGTTCCAGTCTTTGATGAAATTGGACCGAACTTATCCTGCCATTGCATACAATGGTAGCAGCATCTGCTACATTGTGTTTCACCCCATCCGGATGGGAATTTCAGCTGGCTGTCTCATCTCCATTATGGAAGATAAAGATCCTCTGGCATATATATATATATATATATATATATATATATATATATATATATATATATATATATATGTATGTGTGTGTATATGTGTGTATGTATGTATATATATATACACACACACACACACACACACACACACACACACACACACACACACACACACACACACACACACACACACACACACACACACACACACATATATATATGTATATATATATGTATATATATATATATATATGTATATATATATATATGTATATGTATATATATATATATGTATATGTATATATATATTGTTACGGTACGCGGTTAAGGATGGTATGTTTGCCGAGTGGAGGCTCCGCGACCGAACAGTTGTTCCCCGACTAAACCCGATTCACCCAAACGTTGGCCGTATCGCGCCACAGATATTCAATGTGGAAAACACTAAGACGATGAATGCAAAGAGGAAGAAGAAGAAGAAGACGTACAGAAGAGTAACGGGGTTTATTATTTACACACACATAAGCAAAAAGAGCAGTCACGGGTATTTACAGCGGACATGAAAAAGCAGGTAACACAGTGCAAATTACTAGCTTATACTGACTTAGTTTACTACCCAG